>NC_134409.1:101263007-101440507 GCF_038048845.1 Mixophyes fleayi
GGGGCCCGACTAATGGTAGCTCCTGTGGGAGGGACCTTGATTGAATATAGCAGGCTGTACTTCCTGGTCTGCCTCATTCTACAGCACGAGATCCAGTAGGAGAACCTGCAACAGAGAAGCGGATAAGTACCCTTTCCTTGTTGTTCATTTCCTAGTATTTCTTGCTTTGTTTCATATATATTGTGTTTCACTTCGTTCCTTTTTCTATTCTCTTCATTTTCTGCTATTATTTGTAATTTTTTTCCCCTCCCTGTTCTTTCCAGTATATCTCTCCCCCTTCTATCCCCCCCCTCTTATTTGTTTCAATCTCCCTGCTTTCTTTTCTATTCCCGGGCCCTTTATCCTCCTATTTCTTTGTTCCCGGGCCCTTTATCCTCCTACTTCCCGTTTTCTCCTTGTTCCTCCCCTGCCCGTACCTCCACCATGCCCCGTCCCAAGCGTGCCACTACCCGCCCAGCCCGCCTCAGGTTCCCCTCCCCCTCCGCCGCCGTCCGCCATTTTTCTCATCCCCACTCGGCGGTTCCCCCTCCCGTGTCTCTGCCCAGCCACCCCACATCAGTCCCCCTCAGCCACCGGGTCCTTGTCACGGCTGACCGCTCGGCGGTGATTACAGCAGCGGCGGTCGGTGGGGACGTGTAGCACGGCCGGAATCTCCTCTGGGGCCGCGCATGCGCAGATCGAGGGCGCCATCGCGCCGGCTGGTTTCCTTTGCGGTATCTGGCAGAGGGGAGTCAGGTGTAAGGGGGGGAGGCGGGGGGTCCCCGGTGATCGCGCCTGCGGGCTTGGTACATCAGTGTGATAGTATCCCCCCTCTTGCGGATAGCGCAGGGGGGGTGGGGGCATGGTAGCTGTCAACACGCTAAGGGGTTCTCAGAGGCATGCCCCTGTTATGCTGTGCCCAGTGAAATTTTTGGGGTATGGGGTGAGGCGTCTTTGTGGCCCCCTCTTTACCACCAGGGCCTGTCTTCAGCAGAGAATAGGTCATATAGGGCACGGTGGGCTCCTTCCCCGGTTAATACAGCAAGGGGGGTGGAATTCGTGGGGCGCGGCGCCGGGCCAGATAATTTAGTGATCGATTACCACCACGCTAGCATTAGTAATTTGTCCCACTGGTCCCCGCCCTTAACGAGATCAGGTTCTCCCGGACGTTCTGCTATTACACACAAATCACAGCTGTTGGGGTCACCAGTCCTCTCCACTAGTAGTGAGTCTTCTGACTCCAATGATAGACCCAGGAAACTGATCAGGTTGTTAGAGACGCAATTATTAGGTAAACGCAATAAGCAGGCACCTCAGGCTGGAGGCACAGAACAGTCAGTGGTCCGGAATGATTTAGGGCACGTCGAAACCCTAGAAATAACGCATGGAATTAGGCCTAGCGTCCGAGATAGAATAAGATGAGGGAAGTATGGGGACATGTATGCACTGACGGACGAGGACAAGAAGGTTTTGGCGGCAGCATGCGAAAAGACAGGCATGGGAGAGGAGAGGTACCGATCATTCCCTAGATGGGTGAATGCCTTCTGTATTTTTCGCTACAATTTATCTTGAGACTAGGCCCAGCGAGCAGGCGGAGGTGTGGAGATACATGCACCTTATTAGCGGGATGTTTGTAAAGGACGGCCCGATGATTTGGAGGGCATATGACAAGCTGTTCAGGAAGCGTATGAGTGGGTGAGAGAAGCTGCCCCTGGGGTCTAAAGATATTGACACCTGGTTGGAACTGATGAGACCAAGCAACCAGGCGACAGAGGGCAGGCAGGAGGTTTCAGGGGCTGGGGAGGGCGCAAAATACTCTCCCCACAAAAGAAAGATGCTATGATTTTAACGCAGGGTCTTGCCAGAGAGGATCCTCCTGTAGATTCAGGCACACCTGCACGTCATGCTGCGGACAGCATCCAGAAGCTGAATGTGCAAAGTCCCTAGGAAGTGGGGGAAGGGGGAGAGGCGCTAATCCAGCTATGCCTAGTCAAGGGTCCATCTCCAATTAATTTGGTTGAGCTGGACAAATGGCTAGCATGGTTTGACGATAGAGACTCTGCAGTGCTCCTTCATGACGGCTTTCACCTCGGTTTTAAACTTCCAGTTTAGGGCAGCATTTCCACAGCAGCGCCGGTTAATTTGAAATCAGAGCTCGCTCTCCCGGAAGTGTTAGATGAGAAAATAGGGAAGGACGTTAGTTTGGGCCGCATGATTGGTCCGTTCCGACTTCCGCCCATTCCCAACCTGATTTTGTCCCCAGTGGGGGTGGTTCCTAAGAAGGCAGAGGGGAAATTCAGACTGATCCAGCACTTTTCGTCTCCTGCTGGCCAATCTGTGAATGACGCAATCGACAAGCTAAGTGAATGGAGTGCATGACACTGTGTGCTTCCATAGTGATCAGTGTATTGTGGAGGCTGTTAGTATGTTAGAGTAAAGAATGTGCCCTTTAATTCAAGGATGTTCTTTTGAGCGCACCTATGAGAATACTTACAGAGAAATAGATACATTTCCCATACTTGCCAACTCCCGGAAACTTGTTTTGGGGAGTTCTCTGCGTGACTGGAGGGCGTCATTTTGGTCCTGCCTCCCGCGAAAACGTAATGTACATCGCGGGGGCGGGGCCAAAATGATGCGTCAAATGAATCGCGTCTTGGAATCGGGAGAAATGCCAGCTCCCCCGGGAGCCCGGGAGACTGACCCGAATTTCGGGAGTCTCCCGGACTTTCCGGGAGAGTTGGCAAGTATGACATTTCCTAGTGTAGGGCAGACAAGATTGCTGCATTCCTGTTTACAATAAAGTAGAGTCGATCAGTAGCTTCTGGTGCCCAAAATCTTCATTTCTAATAGACAAGATCTACAGTGTAGAATGATTCAGCCCACCAAACTGTGGGATTGCCCACACTCTGTCTTACATCACATGCGAGTCTATCCAGTATGTTATTGTTTATGAGGAACGAGGATGTGTTCTTATATGATGACTCCCACCACTGATCATAAACATTTCTCAAGAGAAATTGCTTTTACAGAAAGTGCAGCTTTACACTTCCTTATCTTATAGAAATATGAGAATATATGAGAAATATATTGTCTAAGTCTACCACAGAATCTTAACCAATGTATTTTTTTTATAGTTATTAACCAATGAAATATTAAGTCAATAACACATTGAAAAAGCAAGCAGTGTCTTCTCTCATCACTTTTAAGATACCTTTACAGAGCAAATTGCAGGTTTCTATAGCAACAATGATGGTTCATTGCAAATGATCTGTCCTAAATATATCTATTTTTTACATACACTCGTTGTTTTAAATATGTGTCCAATTGTAAAAATGTGGATATTTCATTCTCTAATTTAACTGGAAATGTATGATAATATAATATTGCATGGTTGTATAATAATAATCGGTGGTATAATATAATAGGTATTGAAGCACCCTGGACAGCAGCAATTCCTCAAGATTTCCAACACAATGCAAGGGTTTCCAGTGTACTTATTAAATGACATCTATAGTGTTACTTTAATGTACTATGTTAGCTATAGAAGTCCTGCCAGGCTGCTCCTTCCAGCCCAAAGGTGATCCACTAAATGCAAGTATGATCATGTTCAACATTAATGGAATAATTTTAACTAAATATTCATATACATTTCACAGTAATAAGGTTATAGTGTAAAATACGATATGCTCATTCTGCAAAAAATGTCAGAAATGTGACGTGATTCACACTCTTGAGATTTCTCCACACAGTAAACATGCACACAGGGCCGGGGCAAGGTTACTCGGCACCCGAGGCAAAGCTTCAACCCACCGACCCACTTCCCCCAATACTTACTTCCCAGCCCCTCACACACTTGACATTTGTAAAATAAAAATAAAAACTCTTACCTCCTCCTAACTGACTGGTAAGGTTGTGGTCCAGATGCACTAATGTCCAGATGTACTGATATCTGACGCAGAATGCTGTCCGGCTTTAGGGGCGCACAGAGGATTTTTCAGGGGGGTTTCCTCCACCCCCGAAAAAAAACCAAACACCTAGAGACCTGCGCGGGCGCATGAGCGGCAGCTCCATTTCAGCTGCACTGTAGTATACAGCAGCCGCGGCGCTGTCAAAGAAGCGGCCGCGGCGGTGCTGTATACAATACAGCACCGCCACGGACGCTTCTTAGACAGCGCCGCGGCTGCTGTATACTACAGTGCTGATATGCAGGGCACTAGCGGAGGGGGGTTTCTGTAGACCCAGAACCCCCCCCTCCGCTAGGGCCTCAATGTTGCCCAGGAGCAAACGCAGAATATCTTAAAGGGAAGCTCCGCATGATAGATTTCAGAACGAAAATAAACGCTTGACATCGCACACGTGGATTGACATGTCCCCCCTCTACCCACAAGCTTTTGTCACACATGCCCCTCTGCTCCCCAGCTTTTCTTTAAAATCCCCCCCCTGCTTTTCTCAAACATGCTCTCCTCTCACATGCCCTTATGCCAGTAGAGATGTTCACTGACCCCTATGTTTTGGTTTTGGTTTTGGCAAAACCGCCCTCGTGTGTTTTGGTTTTGGTTTTGGATCTGTATTTTTTAGAAAAATAGCTAAAATATGCTAAAATCACATAATTTTGCTCTTTTTTTGTTCTTACATTATTATTAACCTCAATAATATTCATTTCCAGTCCATTTTGACAACCACACAGGTCACAATATTATTTTCATCCACTTTCAGGCAAAGACTGCAGCGACCTGGCTGGATGCTAACTGACAGAACAACGACACAGACACACGGCAGTTCATAGCTCATCTAGGAAACATTGCCACACAGCAGTGGCAGAAAAGAAAAGTAGTGCAAGATGGAATTGTCCTTGCAGCAGCTGCAAGAAGAATTGAATTTGAGAGGGAATGTACTTTAGTCCAGGTAGTGAAACAACTCTAAGAAATTTCAACTGTGAAGTGAGTTCAGACACTGTTCGCTTGAGTCAAGTGATTGCCCTAATTAGACATTTGGAAATGCAAAAAAAGGAGAAAAGTATAATTGTGATCTCTCCTGTGCTCTACAATCTAGTGCAGCTTAAATGATAATCCCACAACCATACACCAATTGAAAAATTATATAAAAACAGATAATGAGGTGATTCAAGCACTCCAAATATTCCCCATATGGAAATGTGATTGACACATATAAATTGAATTAACATTATACTTAAATTGATATTCAATGTATACTTCTAAGTTTCTTCTTGTGTTGATAGTGAACATTCAATACGGATCATATAAACAAAAAATAGGCAGTATAGTGTAATAACATCAAGATAACAATAATTCAAAAAAAATTAGCTGTGAATATTAAATTATTTTAATGCTCCTCTTCAATTTTTTCGGGGTAATAGATCCAAAATCTCCAATGTTATTGCACTCACCAAAAGAAGGAAAAAATTGTGCCTCAAATGTGTATCTTGAACTCCTCCCTTATGTGGATCTTGAAGATGATTGGTACTTATTCCCTCATTAATCGATCATAGTAGAAAGCAGAAAAACAGGGGAAAAAGTCTTGTGTAATGTTGTATGACAAAATGGATTTTAATAAAGATACATATAAACACACCTAAGAGGCATAATATAAAACATGCTAAAATATCCTGAAATAAATGTGCAGAATACTCGTACCGAAAACTTGGATTATTCAAGCAGAAAAAGATCTTATGTCCTTACCGGGATAGCAGGGAATGATGGTAAGGAATAGTCCCAGTAGGCGATAGTATGGATCGGTCAGTACATCTGCAATCTCATCACCCATCGTGTTTCGTCAGAAGTGTTTTTATCAAGATCCACCTTGTGTTTATCAAGATCCATGTTTCCTCAACTATGTAGTTCCTTTAAATTAATAGGAGTCTATTTATTAAAGTGCGATCAGCCATTAAAACAGAGAAAACTACTGTTTTCTCTGTAAAATGGTCATCGCACAATTTATGAAAGGTTTATGGTAGGAGAAATCAAAGATTTCTCCTAGCATAACCCATTTAATGTTTGTTAACGCAGTCCCCATAGATTAATATGAGGACTGCAAAGTTCTGCAATCGCAGCAAGGTAATAAGGTTCATCATCATACTGTTTTAATACATACACCCCATAGTCTGTAACTCATGGAGATTTCTAAACGTAAGCCCTCCCTCACCTTACCCCCCTTTTTTCCAGCCACATCTCTCCCCAGTTTTTCCAGTATCCCCCCATTTTTTGTAATCTCATACTCCAACCCCCACATTTTCTGTATCATTCTCTCCTCTCCCCCCCCATTTTCTGTAGCATTCTCTCCTCCCCACCCCCAGTTTTCTGTAGCATCCTCTCCTCCCCACCCCCTATATTCTGTAGCATCCCCCCCCTGTTTTCTTTGGCATTCTCTCCCTGACCCCTCCTGTTTTCTTTGGCATTCTCTCCCCAACCTCCTGTTTTCTTTGCCATTCTCTCACCAACCTCCTGTTTGCTTTGCCATTCTCTCTCTCCCCCCCAATTTCTTTGGCATATTCTCCCCCCTCTCCTGTTTTCTTTGGAATCCCCCCCCTGCTTTCTTTGGCATCCCCCCCTTGTTTCATTCTCTCTTCCCCCCCTGTTTTCTTTGCCATATTCTTCCCCCTCTCCTGTTTTCTTTGGTATTCTCTCTCCCCCCCCTGTTTTCTTTGCTATTCTCTCTACCCTTCCCCCATTTTCTGTGGCATCATCCCCGCCCCATTTTCTGTGGCATCCTCTCCTCTCTCACCTGTTTTCTGTGTCCTCATCTACCTCTATTTTCTCTCTATTACTGTACTTACCTTTTCTTCTTCTTTTCTCTGCTTCTCTGCTTCTTTCTTCTGTCTTCTCTATTGTTTGGCTTTGACTTCTGTCGGCTCCTCTTCACTGACAGCGTTGTGAGGTAACAACGCTGTCAACAGCTGGGACCCGAGCAGTTTGGGACCTAGGGTCTGCCATGTAGATAGGACATGGGGGTGGCTGTTGCGTCCTGGTGAGCGCACCGCCCGCAATTACTTAAACAATAATTAATATCATTATTAAGTATTATTTAGTCCCCCAGAGGCCAGCATTAGGCAGCTGCCTAATGGTGGCGCTGGCCCTGCATGCACAGTATCATTAACAAGTATTTTGAAACAGGCAATAAATGTAGAGGGGCAATACACGTTTGTCGGCCTCCATTGGAATAGGAAAATAAGCATATAGCATTCGGTTGTTCTTATGAGGAAGTAACAAAGACTGGGATTAGAGATAGACAAATGAATATGCTAATTATATATACTATATGGACAAAAGTATTTAGCCACACTTGTTTATTATTGAATAGAAGTGTTTCATTCATACCTGTTGACAGAGGTGTATAAAATCAAGCACCTAGCCATGCAGTCTCCATTTGCAAACATTTGTGATACAAAATGGGTCATTCTGAAGAGTTCAGTTACTTCAAGTGTGGTACTGTGCTAGGATGCCCTCTATGCAATAAATTTCATGCCTACTAGATATTCCACGGTCAACTGTAAGTGATGGTATTAGAAAGTGGAAGCATTTAGGAACAACAGCAACTCAGCCATGAAGTGTAAGACCACGTAAAGTGACAGAGCGGGGTCAATGACTGCTAAGGCGCATGTTTTGTGAAAGTCACCAACTCTCTGGATTGACAAACCACACTTCTCTGTTTGGCAGTCAGATGGGCGAGTCATTTTGGACAATGCTATGCTTCCATCTTTGTGGCAAGAATTTGGGGAAGGCCCTTTTCTATTCCAACATGATTGTGCCCCAGTGCACAAAGCAAGGACTACAAAGACATAATTTGATGAGTTTGGTGTGGAAGAACTTGACTGGTCCACACAGAACCCTGACCTCTACCCCGTTGAACACTTTTGGGATGAACTGTAATGGAGATTGCGAGCCAGGCCTTCTCATCCAACATCAGAGATTGACCTCATAAATGCTCTACAGAATGAATGGGCACAAATTCCCACAGAAACTCTCCAACATATTGTGGAAAGCCTTCCAAGAAGAGTAAAAGCTGTTATTGCTGCAAAAGGTGGACCAACTACATGTTAAAGTATATTTATTTGAATACAACATCATTACAGTCCCTGTTGATGTAATGGTCAAGTGTCCGAAGACTTTTGTTCATATAATGTGTGTGTGTATATGATGAAGTTTGCTTGTAGGCGAATATCTTTGACACCCCTACACCGATTCAGATGAAACCAACGCGAGGTGGTCCAGTTGGATCCTGGCCAGGTTTTTAAGTTTTATAGGTATTATTCCAACTCCGTGAGTGATTTCTTATCATATGGTTAGGCTATCACTTATCCTCCATATAGGACCTAAAATTTGTACGGTCCTTCGTTTATGTAGAACAATATAGATGCCTAGACAGCTAAGATAATTTATATCCCTCATGATTAGGGATGTGCACCGGCGACTTTTGAGGTCTCGTGCTTTGTGTTTTGTATCCGGATTTTCGTTATTTTTGAGGTTCGGATTTGTCTCGCAAAACACTTGACGAAAGTTCTCGGTTCGGATTTAAGGTATTGGATTCGGATTTTTTTTGAAAAAAACATAAAAAGTTTAAAAATCAAGTTTTTGGGCTTATTTTCACTCCTAGGCTATTATTAACCTCAATAACATTCAATAACAAGCATTTCCACTAATTTACAGTGTATTCTGAACACCTCACAATATAGTTATTAGTCCAAAACGTTGCAACAAGGTATCTTTCTGGACTGCGTAGAGGAGTGGGTCACCACAATATATATTAAAAACCCTGAACTTTTATGATTCGCACCAATAAATGTACCTGGACTGCGTAGAGGAGTGGGTCACCACAATATATATTAAAAACCCTGAACTTTTATGATTCGCACCAATAAATGTACCTGGACTGCGTAGAGGAGTGGGTCACCACAATATATATTAAAAACCCTGAACTTTTATGATTCGCACCAATAAATGTACCTGGACTGCGTAGAGGAGTGGGTCACCACAATATATATTAAAAACCCCGAACTTTTATGATTCGCACCAATAAATGTACCTGGACTGCGTAGAGGAGTGGGTCACCACAATATCTTAAAAACCCCGAACTTTTATGAATCGCACCAATAAATGTACCTGGACTGCGTAGAGGAGTGGGTCACCACAATATATTAAAAACCCTGAACTTTTATGATTCGCACCAATAATTGTACCTGGACTGCGTAGAGGAGTGGGTCACCACAATATAAATTAAAAACCCTGAACTTTTATGAATCGCACAAATAATTGTACCTGGACTGCGTAGAGGAGTGGGTCACCACAATATATTAAAAACCCTGAACTTTTATGATTCGCACCAATAATTGTACCTGGACTGCGTAGAGGAGTGGGTCACCACAATATATTAAAAACCCTGAACTTTTATGATTCGCACCAATAATTGTACCTGGACTGCGTAGAGGAGTGGGTCACCACAATATATTAAAAACCCTGAACTTTTATGATTCGCACCAATAATTGTACCTGGACTGCGTAGAGGAGTGGGTCACCACAATATATATTAAAAACCCTGAACTTTTATGATTCGCACCAATAATTGTACCTGGACTGCGTAGAGGAGTGGGTCACCACAATATCTTAAAAACCCTGAACTTTTATGATTCGCACCAATAATTGTACCTGGACTGCGTAGAGGAGTGGGTCACCACAATATATTAAAAACCCTGAACTTTTATGATTCGCACCAATAATTGTACGTGGACTGCGTAGAGGAGTGGGTCACCACAATATAATAAAAACCCTGAACTTTTATGATTCGCACCAATAATTGTACCTGGACTGCGTAGAGGAGTGGGTCACCACAATATCTTAAAAACCCTGAACTTTTATGATTCGCACCAATAATTGTACCTGGACTGCGTAGAGGAGTGGGTCACCACAATATATTAAAAACCCTGAACTTTTATGATTCGCACCAATAATTGTACCTGGACTGCGTAGAGGAGTGGGTCACCACAATATATTAAAAACCCTGAACTTTTATGATTCGCACCAATAATTGTACCTGGACTGCGTAGAGGAGTGGGTCACCACAATATATTAAAAACCCTGAACTTTTATGATTCGCACCAATAATTGTACCTGGACTGCGTAGAGGAGTGGGTCACCACAATATATATTAAAAACCCTGAACTTTTATGATTCGCACCAATAATTGTACCTGGACTGCGTAGAGGAGTGGGTCACCACAATATATTAAAAACCCTGAACTTTTATGATTCGCACCAATAATTGTACCTGGACTGCGTAGAGGAGTGGGTCACCACAATATATTAAAAACCCTGAACTTTTATGATTCGCACCAATAATTGTACCTGGACTGCGTAGAGGAGTGGGTCACCACAATATATTAAAAACCCTGAACTTTTATGATTCGCACCAATAATTGTACCTGGACTGCGTAGAGGAGTGGGTCACCACAATATCTTAAAAACCCTGAACTTTTATGATTCGCACCAATAATTGTACCTGGACTGCGTAGAGGAGTGGGTCACCACAATATCTTAAAAACCCTGAACTTTTATGATTCGCACCAATAATTGTACCTGGACTGCGTAGAGGAGTGGGTCACCACAATATCTTAAAATCCCTGAACTTTTATGATTCGCACCAATAATTGTACCTGGACTGCGTAGAGGAGTGGGTCACCACAATATCTTAAAAACCCTGAACTTTTATGATTCGCACCAATAATTGTACCTTGACTGCGTAGAGGAGTGGGTCACCACAATATCTTAAAAACCCTGAACTTTTATGATTCACACCAATAATTGTACCTGGACTGCGTAGAGGAGTGGGCACTTGGCACCACAATAAAATATATAAAAAACCTTCAACAGATCTGCATTACACTACACATACGGCTGCTCCTCCATCCTCTCCATCATATACATGTTGGAGTTTTAGCGTGTGACAACCTCTTGTTTTTGATAATGTCAGTGCATTTTGAATATTTTTCAATTTGCCCCACACCACTGAATGTACTTTATCTATGATACGCAATACGCATCTATCTATCTTGACTGCGTAGTGTGGTGGCCCCGGTACACAATTTGGTACCGAGGCCACAATATAATTAAAAAACCCTCCACGTGTCTGAATTCCACCAAACAAGTATCTGGACTGCATAGTGGGGTGGCCCCGGTACCCAATTTGATACCGGGGCCACAATACCTCCTCCAAACATGGTACAGACAATTCGTCATTGAGATCCCAGACAGACAGGGTCAAAGTGTGTTATTGTTTGACTTTGTAAACCCAAAAAACTGTCCCTGTTGCACATAGTCGTGCAATGAAGACTGACTTTTTCATTTAAAGGCACGATCTTTCAAGTGTAGTGTTTGTAAGTCTAAGTCATATTATACTTTTGGTAAAATTGGTTTATTTTGTTCCTCTTTATGGTAATTAATTAGTAATAGAATTAAAGTATGAAATAGAATTAAAGTATGAAATAGAATTAAAGTATGAAATAGAATTAAAGTATGAAATAGAGTGGTATAGAGTTGTAGTGTGGTATAGATAGAGTGGTCCACACAATATAATAATAATAAAACCCTCCACGTGTCTGAATTCCACCAAACAAGTATCTGGACTGCATAGTGGGGTGGCCCCGGTACCCAATTTGATACCGGGGCCACAATACCTCCTCCAAACATGGTACAGACAATTCGTCATTGAGATCCCAGACAGACAGGGTCAAAGTGTTATTGTTTGACTTTGTAAACCCAAAAAACTGTCCCTGTTGCACATAGTCGTGCAATGAAGACTGACTTTTTCATTTAAAGGCACGATCTTTCAAGTGTAGTGTTTGTAAGTCTAAGTCATATTATACTTTTGGTAAAATTGGTTTATTTTGTTACTCTTTATGGTAATTAATTAGTAATAGAATTAAAGTATGAAATAGAATTAAAGTATGAAATAGAATTAAAGTATGAAATAGAATTAAAGTATGAAATAGAATTAAAGTATGAAATAGAGTGGTATAGAGTTGTAGTGTGGTATAGATAGAGTGGTCCACACAATATAATAATAAAACCCTCAACTGGTCTGAATTCCACCAAACAAGTATCTGGACTGCGTAGTGTGGTGGCCCCGGTACACAATTTGGTACCGAGGCCACAATGTAATTAAAAAATTGGGCATCAACTGTCACCGTTGTTTAATATCTGATACACCTAAATATGGACTGCACAGTGGAGTGGCCCCGGTAGTAAATTTGGTGCCGGGGCCACAATACCTCCTCCAACTTCCAAGTGTAGTGTTTATAAAGACAGACAGCGTCGAAGTGTTATTAGTTGACTTTCTTAACCCTAAAATTGTCCCTGTTGCAAATATTCGTGCAATGGACAGTTACTTTTTTATTGAAAGACTCAAGTTTTCAAGTGTAGTGTTTATAAAATATAAACAACAATACAGTAGTTTTAGAGCACGTCAATACCTCTTGTTTTAAATTATGACACGGCATTTTACTTTTGGTTTAATTTCTTGTATTTTTTTAAATTTGGTTTTACTTTTTGAACATGGCAAACGACTGTTGATTGGTCATATAATGCCAAAAAAAAAGGTCCAAGATGGAATTGTCCTTGGGCCCTCACACCCACCCTTATGTTGTTGAAATAGGACATGCACACTTTAACAAACCAATCATTTCAGCGACAGGGCCTACCAAACAACTTTGGCTGAAATGATTGGTTTGTTTGGGCCCCCACACCAAAAAAGCTATTCATCTCTCCCTGTACAGACTAAACAGGCTCTACTGAGGCAAGATGTCGTCCTCATCCTCAACCTCTGATTCCTCTCCCCCTACAGTGTGTACTTCCTCCTCATCACACATTATCAATTCGTCCCCGCTGGACTCCACAACCACAGGTCCCTCTGTAGTATCTGGAGGGCAGTGCTGTACTTCATTGAGGAATTGATTATTCATTTTTATAAACATCATTTTTTCAACGTTGTGAGGAAGCAACCTCCTTCGCCGCTCACTGACCAGGTTCCCCGCTGCACTAAAAACTCTTTCCGAGTACACACTGGAGGGGGGACAACTCAGGTAAAATAGAGCCAGTTTGTACAGGGGCTTCCAAACTGCCTTTTTTTCCTGCCAGTAACAATATGGACTGTCTGACATGTCTACTTGGATGGTGTCAGCAAAGTAATCATCCACAATTTTTTCTATTGTGACAGCATCCAATGCAGCGAGAGTAGACATGTCTGCAATGGTTGGCAGGTCCTTCAGTCCGGACCAGATGTTATCAGCATCCCCGCCAGTGCCTCTTTTGGGAAAACTGAGCTTTTTCCTCGCAGCCATAGATGTGGAAGAAAATGAGGGTGGAGCTGTTGGCATGTCACGGTCCTCTTCAGAGGAAAATCTCCTGACCAGCAGGTCTTTGCACCGCTGTAGACTTGTGTCCGCCGGAAACAGAGACACAACATACGCTTTAAACCGAGGATCGAGCACGGTGGCCAGAATGTATTCCTCTGACTTTAAAAGAGTGACCACCCTCGGATCCTGGCAAAGCGTACGAAGGGCTACATCCACAAGAGCTATATGCTTGGTGTAATCGCAATGGCTTACCAGCTCCTCCCTCACTTTCTCCAGCTGCTTCTGCAACAGCCTGATCAGGGGAATGACCTGACTCAAGCTGGCAGTGTCGGAACTGACTTCTCGTGTGGCAAGTTCAAATGGCTGCAGAACCTTGCACAACACGGAAATCAGTCTCCACTGCGCTTGACTCAGGCGCATCCCCACTCCTTTGCCTATGTCGTAGGTGGCTGTGTAGGCCTGAATGGCCTTTTGCTGCTCCTCCATCCTCTGCAGCATATAGAGGGTGGAGTTCCAGCGCGTCACAACCTCTTGTTTGAGGTGATGGCAGGGCAGGTTCATGCTTTTTTGATGTGCCTCTAGTCTGCGGTAGGCACTGGCTGAATGCCGAAAGTGTCCAGCAATTTTGCGCGCCACCGCAAGCATCTCCTGCACACCCCTGTCACTCTTGAGGTAATGCTGCACCACCAAATTAATGGTGTGGGCAAAACATGGGACGTGCTGGAAATTGCCCATATTTAATGCCCGCACAATGTTACTGGCATTGTCTGACACCACAAATCCCCATGAGAGTCTAAGTGGGGTAAGCCACTGGGAGATAATTTCCCTCATTTTCTCTAATATGTTGTCAGCGTTGTGCCTCTTATTAAAGCCTGTAATGCACAATGTTGCCTGCCTTTGCATGAGCAGCCATTTTGTAGATGCTGCTACTGATGCAGCTGTTGCTGTTGCTGCGGAAGGGGATGCATCTACCCAGTGGGCTGTCACAGTCATATAGTCCTTCGTTTGCCCAGAACCACTTGTCCACATGTCCGTGGTTAAGTGGACAGTGGGTACAACCGCATTTTTAAGAGCACTGAGGACACTTGATCGTACTTCTCTGTACATTTTTGGTATCGCCTGCCTAGTGAAGTGGAATCTCGAGGGGATTTGGTACCGGGGACACAATACCTCCATCAACCCTCTAAATCCCACTCCACTGATGGCGGACACCGGGCGCACGTCTAACACCAACATTGCAGTTACAGCCGCAGTTATACGCTTTGCAATAGGGTGACTACTATCGTATTTTGTGGTCATGGCAAACGACTGTTGGACGGTCAATTGTTTTGTGAAAGACTTAGCGGTCTTACGACTTCCCCTCTGGGAAGATGACCGACTAACAGCAGCAACAGCAGCAGTGGCAGTAGTAGGCGTACCGCTGCAGGATTCCTCGGATGAATCCCGTATTGAGGAGGACTCAGTCTGGCTGCTGACTTGGGCTGCAGGACTGAATCTGATGGAGATTGTGGAGGAAGTTGACGAGGAGGGTGTTGCTGGTGTGTATCCAACTGGACCACGGGATTTAGGTGTCCCTGTACCGATGAGGGTCCTAGCCCCAGTTCCTGAACTAACCACTGAACTATGAAGGTTATTCAGGTGACGTATAAGGGAGGATGTTCCTAGGTGGGCAAGATCCTTACCCCTGCTTATTTGAGCTTTACATAAGCTACATATGGCCATACATTGGTTGTCTGGATTTGGATAAAAATAACTCCAGACCGAAGAGGTGCATTTTTTGGTCTTCTGACCAGGCATGACGATGGGCTTTTTCATCCCATGGACATCAGCTGTTTCCCCCCCTGGTGCCTCATTTACAATAACCACATCACCATCCTCATCATCAAGTTCCTCCACAGCGCCAGCTACATCATCAATAGCCTCCTCCCGAGCCACCTCTTCCCGTACAGTGATGGGAAGGTCAGGCTTGACAACCACCAACACCCTTGGACTCGCCTTGGGGATTTGTGATAATTTCTCTTTAGAAGGCAGAGTTGTTTGCTGTTTTGTTGCTGACAGCATAACTCTCTTCAATTTTTTGTAGGGGGGGGGAGGAGGAGCAGGGCTAAGATCCGTGGGTGAAGCTGAACCACTAGTCATGAACACGGGCCAGGGCCTAAGCCGTTCCTTGCCACTCCGTGTCGTAAATGGCATATTGGCAACTTTACGTTTCTCCTCAGATGATTTAAAGTTTCTCTTTTTGCTACTTTTTCTTAACTTGGGCTTTTTGGATTTTACATGCCCGGTACTACGAGATTGGGCATCGGGCTTGGAAGACGACGTTGATGGCATTTCATCGTCTATGTCATGACTAGTGGCAGCAGCTTCAGCATTAGGAGGAAGTGGGTCTTGATCTTTCCCTACTTTATCCTCCAAATTTTTGGTCTCCATTATATGTAGCACAAGATACTGCAGAATGTGTGAACTTGGTAATATTGCAGTACCAATGGACTTATACTGCTGTATTGTTTTTGCAAATTTGGTTATAATTATTATATATATATTTTTTTTTTTTAATTTTTTATTTTTTTTTACTTTTTTTTAATTTTTAAAAAACTTGGGAATAGTGGGGAAAAAACTATGCCCTTAGAAGCACAGAGCACAGGACACAGCACCACTGGACTGAACAGGACACGGCACAGGACCCAGCAGCACTACGGAACTCAGCAGGACAGAGCACAGGACACAGCACCACTGGACTGATACTGCAGAATGTGTGAACTTGGTAATATTGCAGTACCAATGGACTTATACTGCTGGATTGGTTTTGCAAATTTGGTTATAATTATTATATATTTTTTTTTTTTTTTAATTTTTTTTTTTTTTTACTTTTTTTTTTTTTTTTAAAAACTTGGGAATAATGGGGAAATAACTATGCCCTTAGAAGCACAGAGCACAGGACACAGCACCACTGGACTGAACAGGACACGGCACAGGACCCAGCAGCACTACGGAACTCAGCAGGACAGAGCACAGGACACAGCACCACTGGACTGATACTGCAGAATGTGTGAACTTGGTAATATTGCAGTACCAATGGACTTATACTGCTGGATTGGTTTTGCACATTTGGTTATAATTATATATTTTTTTTTTAATTTCTAATTTTTTATTTTTTTTTACTTTTTTTTATTTTTTAAAAACTTGGGAATAATGGGGAAATAACTATGCCCTTAGAAGCACAGAGCACAGGACACAGCACCACTGGACTGAACAGGACACAGCACAGGACCCAGCAGCACCACTGACCTCAGAAGGACAGAGCACAGCACACAGCACCACTGGACTGATACTGCAGAACACAGCACAGCACAGCACAGCACAGCACAGAACTAAACAGCACAGAACTAAACAGCACAGAACTAAACAGCACAGAACTAAACAGCACAGAACTAAACAGCACAGAGGACCACCTAACACACCCTCCCTCTACCCTGATCAATGCCCGAGTGAAGATGGCGGCGACTAGCGGGGAATTTATAGGATCCGAGTATCGCGAGATCCGACAACGGGATTATGAGTCAGAGCCTCAGTTTCACTTTTGAATTTGGCGCCAATACCCGGATCTGTCTCGGATCCGACTCGGATCCGCAACGTTCGGGTGGGCTCGGATTTCATAAATCCGAGTGCGCTCATCCCTACTCATGATAGGGTATTTTCTGGATAACTTTTAGTTATCCCATATCACAGCGAGGCCTGGCGGTGTTTACTGCCATTTTAAAAATGTATTTTTGTGTAATATTTTCTATTTTTGTTTATATTTTGCTACTGGTGCTACAGGTACTATTTAGGGACCCCACTATAATTTTAATGAACAAATAAAATGTATGTTTTAAAGGTACACAACAATCACTGAGTGCCCCTACTTTACATGATTTCCTTCTGACTGTCTTTCAATTTACTAACAGGAAAGGTGTCATGTCTAATATCATATTAATCCCCTTTACATTAGCAGCTGTTCGGTGCATTCGGCGAAGAGATCGCACATTGCATACTCTAGTTATTGATGTTAGGGAATAAACCTTTAATATGATATTAACTGTCAAATGCTAATGGACTGATTGTAATTGGAGTTTGGCGGAAAGAACAGAGCAGTTTGGCGGGAAGAACAGAGCTCATCCCCTGGAGAGACCCCCACCTTTGGATTCCTTAGATTGAATCAGCCTATGATGTGTAACCCCCTGGACCCTCCTGATGCCTGGACCAATAGAAGCAAGCTATACCACCTGCATTGTTTCACTGTATCTCTGTTTGCATATAAGCAGTAGCTCTCATGTAGTGTTCAGTCTACTCTGACCACAGTTATCTAAACAGATATACTGTCCACTGGAACCTGTGGAAGCGCAGCGATTGCAGCGGTATGTATTTATCTTTTGGTATTGGCTGTACTGTACTGTATTATATTACAATCATGTATTGAACTGTTAACTTTTTACATCTGCTAAAATAAATCACTTTGTGCGTTAGAAACACAATACAATCGCTTGGGCAATGCTTATTTGAAAACAATAGAATTACTTTAATAATTTGGGGGCTCTTGAGTTTGGAGGTTACGTTGCCGGAAGGTATGCAATGCTGACGGAATTCGGTTCCTCAACAAAGGGTGGATATTGACGGACGTGTCTCATACGGGAAAGAATGCAATGTGTTGAAAACCTGTTGTCCATTCTGTGTTGAGAAGCCGAATGTCCGCAGTTGTGTAATCTGAAGGAATGCTAACTAGAATCTAGGGACAAGAAAGAAAAATGTTTCTTTTTATTGTCATTTTGCGTTTTAAAAGGTATTGCATTGCCTAGTGTATGTGTATTTCCTGTTTAACGTGTATGAACTTCTGGTATTGTTACCACATGTTTAAACAATCATGTTCATAGTCTGTTATATATGTAACATAGTCTACATATGTGTTAATATGTTCATAGTCTGTTATATAAGCATTTGTTAAGACCTCTGTAAAATTACCATTGATTGGGAAATCAATTTTCTGTGCAGAAAACAAAAGGTTGTATGCGAATGGTATGCATAAAGATAAGAGAAGAGTTTGCATACTGTTGAAAAGAGATAGATAAGGGAAGAATTTGCATACTGTTGAAGACAGACAAAGAGGTGATTTACTATTGAAAAAACAGGGATATCGGTTGCTGCCTGACCAGGGGGACTGGATGGGCAAGGTTGTGTTTGAAATAGGAACACTATTCTAAGTAGTATGTGGATTTTTATGTAGCATACGGTGTATTTGAATAAGTAGTATGTGGATTTTTATGTAGCATACGGTGCAGTTTTATAGGTAGTATACAGGGTATACGGTGATATGGTAGTATGTGGATTTTTATGTAGCATACGGTGTTATAGGTAATATGCAGTATTCTAAGCTGTATATGGTGTGGGAATAGGTAGTATACAGGGTATACGGTGATATGGTAGTATGTGGATTTTTATGTAGCATACAGTGTTATAGGTAATATACACTATTCTAAGCTGTATATGGTGTGGGAATAGGTAGTATACAGGATATACAGAGATATGGTAGTATGTGGATTTTTATGTAGCATACAGTGTTATAAATAATATACAGTATTCTAAGCTGTATATGGTGTGGGTTTTATGGTAGTATGTGGTATTTTGAGTAGCATACTGTGTATTGAAGAAGTACGGGATTTGAATAAGTAGTATACAGGGTATACGGTGAAAACAGATTTTGTGGAGAGCCAGGATATCGAGGAGCTGATATTTCTGTAGTTCGCAGTGATATTTCTGTGTTAGGAGGTGTGTGGGCGTAGCCTGTGAAACCATCCACGGATAAAAATCTCTAGTAGGTTCTGTTTGAAAGGAGAACAGGTAAAAAAATTTTTTTTGCGTAGCGTTGAGAAATAGGTTGTTTTCACAATGGATGCGAAGCAAACGCTAGAGATAGTTTGTGTTGTGCTGCCTAATGAATTGCCGGCAAGGTATGTTATGTATAATAAATATGGTGCATACGCAACGGCATATTGCGACAAGTGGGTCAAGATGACCAAGGATTGTGAGAGACCTTACCCAAACATAGGTAGTTTTGAATCAAAGGTGTTAAGTAATGTTAGAAATAAAGTGCGGTTGATTGCATCAACAAAAAACGAGAATTAAACATGATGATTGTTTAAAATTGTGGCAAATGGAAGGTAACACGTGGCAGAGCAGCAAATTCACAGCAGAAGTAAGTGTGGCGAAAAGTGCGCGCACAGCGGAAATGAGCGTACCGGAAGTGAGTGTTCCGGAAGTGTGCGTTGCAAAGCGTGGAGAACTGAGCGCAAGCACGCCCCAGACAAATTCGGTCGGGGCGGAAAGTACAGCCAATGGCAAAAGTTTAAAAACTGTAACTAGTAACTTGTATATTGTTTTAAGTAACGTTAAAAGTAATGTTTCAGGACAAAGAAAAGAAACGATCCCACCAGCAGGGGCAACAGCTGGAAGTGGTGAGAATAATATAAAGGTTAACACAGGGGGAGACATCCATTGTACTGCAGCAGCAATTCCAGCAAGTAGTTCAGAACATAGTGATTTGGTAGACTTACATCCTGTCTGCACAACAGCAGTTCCCAATGGGAAAGCGGACAGAGATGGTGACGTTCCCTTAAAACATGTAGCAAAGCATGATCCATGGACTAGTTCTGAAATATTTTCAATTTTGTCTGATTTCCCTGATCCTAGGAAAGATTTGACCAAATGTCAGAAGTTTATTAGATATTATGGTAATATGTACGAGCCTACTAATAACGATTGGCGAGTATTATTGAGAGCTTGTCTTCCTCTCAATACTGATATACAAAAGTTCATTAAGGATTGTATGTTGGAGGAGGATAAATCCTTAACCGAGGATGATAATCAGGACAATATTAGACGTATAATCATCATCATCATCATCATCATCATCACCATTTATTTATATAGCGCTACTGATTCCGCAGCGCTGTACAGAGAACTCAGTCCCTGCCCCATTGGAGCTTACAGTCTAGATTCCCTAACATACACACAGACAGACAGAGACAGACTAGGGTCAATTTGATAGCAGCCAATTAACCTACTAGTATGTTTTTGGAGTGTGGGAGGAAACCGGAGCACCCGGAGGAAACAATCCCACACACATACATCTTTGTTCTGTGGGTCTGAAAGTCGGGTAGTATGTAATGATCATTGATGCCATGCATTTTTGAACAAATGCATCTTCCACTGGTATGACCGGCAATGAATTGGTGTTTACAAGGAAGGAGAGTAAAGGGCACCCCAACGTTTTAAAAGCACTATATTTCCCCTCCACAGGGCTATGGCCATGCCTCCATTACGGCATGACCACCAACCTTGAATAAAGAAGCTGCAAAGCTGGCAGGGTTGTGGAGAGAAGGAAAAGTCATCACCTGAAGGAGCCGGGAAACACAAAGCTGTCTGTTCCCAACAGAAAGATTGCAGGAGACAGGACTAAAAGTTTCATAGCTCACATTATCATTGTGACAGAACTGGTACACATGGACTTTTATGCAACTGGAAAATAAAGTATAGTCCACCCCATCCCACCCTCCACAAAATCTACAGCATGGCTAGCGCTGTCTGCCACTCACCCGATAGTACTTACCCAAAGCCTTTCCTGCATATGACAAGGTTTTTCATAAAGTAAATAATCCCGTGTTCCGTGTCAAAATTGTAACGTTTCACCCCCCCCCCCCACCCTTCCCCCTAAGAAAATTATCAAAGGGGAGAGAAACTTCTCATCATTAGGAATAAAATCCATCAAATGAAGGATTTTGTTGCCCACTAACACACTAACTAGCTGATTAAGATCATCTGAGACTGCAAAATAAACTATCAATCCTGTGTAAGTCTAGCAGTATTTTACAGATCATAAAATAAACATCAGTTTAAGTAAATCTAAAAAAATAATATGCATGTTTCTTTCTAAGTAAATCTATATCCGCCTTGTATTCAGGTATAAACGTTTTGACTTCAAAATGATTGACCTAAAAGTAAACCTGTTTAAATGCATTCAGGCAGTAAACATTTGAAGGCTTCATCTGGCTCTTGTCCTTGAAATGACTTCTGCAATACATGTCATATAATCACACAGTTGGCCATATATTTTCCAGTGACAGTGGAATGGAAAAAGATTTTCACCATCAAACAAAAAGATAGTGAGATTACAACTGACTATTTCGTCAGGGCTTTAGCAGCCATGACTAAGTACACAGGGATACCAGATATAAGGGAGAATCCACATCATAGGGATGTAGTTGTTGCAGTACTAATGGACGGTCTCCGGGAGGATCTAAGGACCTGGATACAAACCTCGTTTCCTAATTGGAGGGGTCTCACGGTAAATGCAATTAAAGAACATGCCGTAGAACATGATAAAAAAATATGTAAAAAGGAGAAAGCGCAGAGTAATAGGCTAAGGATGGTGGGTATCCAGGCTTTAGAAAGATTACATTTAGAACATCAGAATTATAAAGACCACTATAAGGGACGAAAGAAACAGAAAACTTTGAAGTGTTTTAACTGCCTTGAGAAGGGACATTTGAGGAAAGATTGCAAACAAGATCTGAGAGCGAAAGCTAGGAAATTAGGATCAGGCAAGGCAAATGGTAATCTGTGGTAAGTATTAGTGTGCAGGTTTAAAAAGAAAATGTTTTAAAAGTAATACTTTGTTGATTTTGCTTGCTTGTTTTATGTCGTCATGTTTGCTTTTCTAATCGCTGGCCGATGGTAAAGAATGGAAATGTTTGTTTCGTTTGCTGTTTTAAGATAACTATCTTGTTTTTCTTCTCACAGATAAAGGGTACACAAAAGAAATATAGACTTAGGGCCTGAGTCATTACGGGACGCAAAATGAGCGCAGCGTACGTACGTGCACTAATGTACGTACTTTGTGGCTGCGAACGGCCGAAGTCATTAAGCTGCGTATTCTCACATACGCAGCTTCATGACTTGCCGTGCAAGTCTTCCTAATCTACCCGTTCACGTCCGTACAAGCCGGCACATACTTGCATTACGTGCAGAAGCGAACGCTACGCTGTTTAGTGCATAGTAACATCATTGGTGTATCTCTCAATTGTTGAATCATGGTGCTGGTTGCAAATAACCGTAAAAATATATATTCTCCTTGTTATGCTACTTTGTTTACCCTGTCAAGATGTTTTACTTTTGATGATTAAAATTTCGTAATATTGAAATATTTACAGTGTTTTATCGTATATCATATATCAGTATATCATGTATATTTGATGTGTTTTTATAATGTCATATGTATTATATTATTATTATATTATATAAGCCTTTGGTGTCAGCTGGAAGGAAAGGAATATTAACAGAAATGAAGTAGTTATTCAAAGAACCTATGTTTTCAATCCAGAGATTTTCAACAAAGACTTGCACAGACTTCTTCGACTTGTCCATTGCATCCAGGAGACTCAAAAGGATCAGGATACGCCTAAATACTTTCTCATCCAATTGTTATATGATAGGTGTAAATTATAGTATAACCTTCTTTTGTTGAAACACAAAGTACATCTCTGGTCTGTTTAAGATCAGAGTTTTCAGCATAGAAAAAGAGTGGAAGCTTATTATTTTGTAAAGAAACAATGATCCAATTTTATTCGTTAAGTGTCTTTTGCTGAAGGAATTTTTTTATGACTTTATTAACCTATATAACACCAATGAGGTTATGCCGCTAGCCCTGTTTTCCATGTGTATCAGGTTGTGTCTTGGTTCTATTTTCAGTATATGTTTTAGAAAGAGGTTATGTCGTACCAAACTGTTATTTCTTTGGGCCTTATCACATTATATCCCGGAAGTGAGGTGTGACCCTATTGGTTGGCCTCTTCTCTATTGGCTTTTAAACAACAGCTTTACTTAAGTGTATAATGCTAATACGTAAATTAGTTCAATGAAATCACACATATACCAGTTTTTCTTGTAACAAAAATATTTTAATTCATATACTAAAACTATTAACAAATGTTAAGTAAGAAACAGGAAAAAAAAGAAACAATAAAAGGTATTTAACATTTTTTTGAGATATTTTTTTTTTTTTTTACATTTTTTTGCTTTTTCTTTATGCTTTTTATATTTTTTTTCTTGTTTTTTTAATTCATCCAGAAGCCTCTGGCTGTGCCTTGGAGGACCCATCGACTCCTCATCAGCTGGAAAAAATGAAAGACAACAATTTAGTAAATGCACTCTTAATACATTTCAATGTGGTGAAATGCTAGCTGTCGGTTCTTGTACCTTTGCATTTTGTAAACTCGGTATACTGCATAAATGAATGTTAACCAAACACTTGCCCCATTCATTAAATTTTGATAAATGTAGAAGTACATAACATATACTGAAAACAGAACCAAGACACAACATGATACAAAGACAGGTGACAGGGTAAACCAAATCAGATTATCTCTGACAGATAGTGATGGTAGAAATCAGCAAGAAGAAGGCCTAAGCTTAAGAAAACAGGAAAACAGGCCTATCGAAAAAGGACAAGAGGGTGAAGGTACTGTAGAAGGAGCACACAACAAAAGAGGGCCATGCGCATGAGAGCTTACAACCTAAAGGGAAGGGGGAGACACAAGTAATACAAAGTATTATATTACTATTATATTGTTTTGTTGTATACATTAACTTTCTGCAAAATTTAGCCAAGGAGAATCTCACCCTCTAGGGTGCATTTTTAAAGCCTGCCAGCTGAGTTGGCCTGCGCACAAGACAAGAATTGCTGGGAGGACATTTTTCCCATTGTGGGAACTTAGGATGCCTTGTACTGTGAATGGCCAGTGAAAACTGTTTGTCATGTTCTACCCAAAAAATCCAAACATCATATATTGAAAAAAAAAAAAAACACAACTAAAGTAAACGAAAATTACCATGTAATGTACTTACTTTCCTCAACCAGCACTTGTGGTTGCTGAGAGGTGGATTTTGGTTGGCTCTGGAATAGCAGAGGTGATGCTGCCAGGTCAGCGGACTGCGGCGAATCCTCCACCACCGCTGACTGCACCTGTTGCTGTTGGCTACCACCTGGCGCCTCCGGTGTGACCACCTGTTGATGTTGGCGGTGGTGTTCGGAGCTGCGTTGGCGTCCTGTTGGAGACCATTATGTGTTATCTTATGGGTATTTTTGTAATGTATTCACCATACACAGCGAATACATAAATACATACATGCAGCGAATGGTAGCTTGGAATGCTAAAATGGTACTCATGTCAATAACATTAAATTTGTAAATAAATGTACACTTAAATTTTTAACATATATATAATAGGATATAATCAGAGTAATCGCAAATAAGACTAACATTATTCATACGTTAAGTATAAGAATGGTCAGAAAATAGACCTTTTCTGTCCATCTTTCCTGTGAGAAGAAAAAATGTCATTGCCATATTATTTAGTGTTTGAGCACGACTTACTAGCAATAATTTCAGCCCTCAAATGTGCAAGGAGGTCGGGCTGCCGTCTCCGCAAATTACTCCATCGGCGTTGCAACTGCACGATGGAGCGGCGGGTACCAACCTGCATACGCAGACGCCTGCGCACGGCTCTGTATGCCTGCAGTTTCTCATCATTTCCCACAAACCTCCCTGCGGGCTCAAAAACAACGGTCCATCATTGCTGTCAGCACCCGCAGTTCGATACGTGAGAATACTGCAGACCTCATTTTGTCTCAGAAATGACAGTTTAATATCCTGCTTACCGATTGGTTCTCAGTGCATGTCGGTGCGTCTGCACGTCCATCGCGGAACCTGTACTAAGATGGCTGACTGACCTGTCAATCACTGCTCAAGCGTGCCTAGCGTTCTGGCGCGTACGCAACTGAACGCACCACTATAAAATCGCATACAGCATGCGATAGTTCGCCCTGACAATTTCTACATGGCTTTTCTAAGTTCTTGCTGTCAGGAAACGGTTAATATTGCCACATATTGAGGTAAGTAACATGGGCCTAGGTCTGCTACCTGACAGATAGCGTGGTAGGAAATGAAATAATTGCACTTTCTTTTTTCCTTTTTTAGATTGTACTCACTTTGGCCAAAAAAAACTTCAAAAACAGGAGAACCTTGCTCCATTTTGGGGTAAGTAACATGGGCCTAGGTCTGCTACCTGACAGATAGCGTGGTAGGAAATGAAATAATTGCACTTTCTTTTCTACAGGAGAACCTGAACATGTCTGAACAAGACTCCAATGAGCCATCCCGCTCATCATCTGCTGCTGCTGCTGCTAAAAAAACACGACAGCCTAATTTCTCAAAAAATGAAATCGACATTTTGGTCGAATTGGCTGTTGATAGGCTCCACTCCACTCCGCGTCCACGCTCTGCACCATCAAAAGCAAGAATATGGGAAGAAATTACAAATGAGGTCAATGCCGTGGCTCCAATCAGACGCAAGGTTAATGAGGTCCAGAAAAGGTAAATATTTAAGCGTACAAAAATTGGTTAAATGTGTCCAGATTTTGTGGATAATATTATCCTGCTAATGTGTATATTTTGCACACAGGTGGCAAGACTTTAAACGCCGCCTAAAAGATAAAATTTCTGAACACAGAAGACATGCAAGAATGACAGGTGGTGGACCTCCAGCAACACTGGAATTGACTTCATTGCAGACCAGGGCATTGGCCTCTTTGGATGCGGAGATGGTTCAAGGTGTGGGCCGCATTGACACCGGACGTAGCCCAGCCGCCATCGAGCCTATCACAGCTACAGGTATATACACACACATATATATAAATATATCAATTCACACTAATTACCTAAGGACGGCATTATTTATTTCATTTTTTCCCCTTGTAGGGCCCAATACAGCGGAAGAAATTTCAGAGGATGAGCTGGTGGAGGAGCCACGTGATGTGGAAGAGCATCAGATGAGTGAGGAGCCAGAAGTCAGTGAACGGGAATCACTGCACGCATGCTATCACAGTATTAGAGACACAAATGCCACTATTGAGTCCAATACCACAGATATTGCCACAACCCTCACCCGTATGGAGCACACTTTACACAGTAGCCTCACCCGTATAGAGAGCACTATGGACTTAAACCTTTCATCTATCAACACTACCCTTACCCGTCTCACTGACCTTATAGCAGTGTATATCACCAATCCACAATCACGCATATCACAGGAATCTTCTCCTACTTCTTTCTCTCCATCTCTTAGTCCCATGTATCAATCATACTACACTTCACCCGATTATCATTCCACAAGTAGGCCTTATCGCGCGCACCCGTCTTCACATATTGAACAACTCCACTCTCAAGGTTCTATTGGTTCTAGTCTAAGACCCCAAATGCATCGCCATCATTTTCAAACCAACCCATATGTTGACATTGAACCATATTCCCATTCTAATCAGCAATACAACTATTATTTACCACCATCTGCCCCATCTGCCATCTCTGCCCCATCTGCCATATCTGCCCCATCTGCCATATCTGCCTCATCTGCCATCTCTGCCCCATCTGCCATCTCTGCCCCATCTGCCATCTCTGCCCCATCTGCCCCTTCTGTCATCTCTGCCCCATCTGCCATCTCTGCCCCATCTGCCATCTCTGCCCCATCTGCCACCCGTGCACCCCGTGCACCCCGTGCCACACAATCGTCGGCTGCTGCACAGTCACTCACTGCTGCTCCACTGGCCTCTGCTTCCTCACCACTGTTGCCTTCTATGTCACGGGTTACCAGAAGCCAGACTCATCCTCGATGTGATGCAACCATTATACCAGCAAAGAGGGCCCATAAAAAAAAAATAATTGTTTGTTTGATGTGTTTTTGCTATTGTGTAAATAAATTGTATAATTATAAACTTATTAGCTATGTATGTTGTATTTTTAAAAAACATTACAAAAACACTTACAAGAGAAGTAGGTGTCCAGGACATATTGCTTGAAAGACACAGCATCAACTGATTCTGGAGGGCTGGGGTCAGCATCTAACACCTCATGGACAGCAACCTCGGCCTCCTCCACCCAAGGAACCCCACTCCTAATGGCGATGTTATGGAACACCACGCACAGAGCTATGATATCACACATAGTGGATGGAGCATACATTAGAGCACCACCAGACCGATCTAGGCACCGGAATCTGGCCTTTAAAAGACCAAATGCGCGCTCCACAACCGATCTAGTGGCTGTATGTGCGGAGTTGTATGCCATCTCCTGCTCCGTACGTGGGTTTAATAGAGGAGTGAGGAGCCAAGGGCGAAAAGGGTATGCGTTATCTCCTAGAAGGGGTGACAAGAAGGAAAAAGTTAAAAAATATGAGTGAGTGTCATAATTGTAGACACAAATAACTATATCTATGCCAACAAGACAGGCAACATGGATGAGAAATAATGGCAAAAGAAGCAATCAGACACATAACATATTCAATGTATTTGTAACCAAGGTTTAAGTTTTTGAACAACTTTTCATATGGGCAGCTATCCATGTTGGATTTTAAGGTAAACATCACAATTAAATGTACTTTTGAATGATATTGCAATGTGCCTTTGTAATATATCTACTTAGCTACTAAACTTAAGACATTACTATTTCCACTTTAAACTACTACATACATGACATGTTTGTTAAATAATAAAAATACCTAATAGCCACGCATCACCATTCGGCCTTGCACCACCTTGCCTCAGTTGCAATCTTTCCCACATCCCTGATTGCCGGAAGGCAAAGGAGTCATGTGTACTCCCTGGCCACATAGCTACTAGGTTACGAATCTGGAGAGAGGCGTCACATATAGCTTGGACATTTATAGAATGGAAATGCTTGCGATTTAAAAAATTAGCAGCATTCCCACCGGAGGGGACCAAGGCTACATGAGTCCCATCGACTGTCCCTATGACATGCGGGAAACCGGCTATGTGGGAAAACTGCCGTTTTATCGGCACCAGGGACTCCTCATCGAGTGGCAGATGTATGAATTGCCTTAGACGCGACACAAACGCCCCCAGAACAACCTTTAGCACACGACTGAAGGACTTCTGGGACATCCCTGAAGCGACTCCCACAGTGGTCTGAAATGACCCTGTCGCGCAAAAGTGCAATACCGCCAACAGTTTAGTCAATGGCGGTATTGCTGTTGGGCTGTTGCGCTTGGGCTCCAGGTCAATCTGCACTATGCGCAGGGTGTCCAGGATGACACGAGGCGGGAGCCGATAACGCCGCACCACCTCAGCATCAGACATGCCAAAGAGGCTGACACGTGGCCTGAACACACGCTCCCTTGGTCGGCGACGAT
Organism: Mixophyes fleayi; assembly: GCF_038048845.1. Taxonomy (NCBI): domain Eukaryota; kingdom Metazoa; phylum Chordata; class Amphibia; order Anura; family Limnodynastidae; genus Mixophyes; species Mixophyes fleayi. Next base: position 101,291,639 of record NC_134409.1, read on the forward strand.
GGGTTACTTGCTGATTTTGGGGGCGGCGATGCTGGCTGCCCTCCTGTGCTGCCACATGTGCCTCGGCCATTTCTAAGAAACGCTATATTTAAAAAGAGAAGGATGTGAAAAAAATACAATTAACTCATAGTTTGGAAAATGTCACTCCTATTTGTACAGGAAACATTGACAATATACTTACAACAACAAGTGGGTTGGCCAAACTCATAATGTGGCTAAAAAACAAAACAAAAATTGTCAGAGGGTGAATAAGAAGTTATTCCATCTGCTTCTATGCTATGTCAGGTTGCAGACCTAGACCCATGTTACTTACCTCAAAATGGAGCAGGATTATCCTGGTCACTTGCAAACAATTGTCAAGGGGAAACTAAAAAAGATAAAAAATACAATTATTCCATCTGCTTCTATGCTATGTCAGGTTGCAGACCTAGACTCATGTTACTCACCTCAAAATGGAGCAGGATTATCCTGGTCACTTGCAAACAATTGTCAATGGGAAACTAAAAAAGATAAAAAAAAAGGAAACAAAACATAAAAATAATCTACAAAGTACTACACAGCCCAATACAAGCAAACTATTATCTGTAACTATTATCTGAAACAAAGTATAACACCCAAAATAACAAAAAAGTCCAAGACAATTCAAACAATAAAATGTTAAAACAAATCAACCAAAGAAATCATAGTAATATCTTAAAATATATCATGCAAACATACCAGTAAATGAATCAGCAGTGAACAGGGCACATCATCTACGCCGAGCTTTATAGCAGTGGTTAATTAGCAGAGAGTATGCAGGTGAGGGTCTGCATGCGTCCTGATCAAATGGGCGTTCCTTCGGATAAGTTGTGTGTGCTCGTGGTTTAGATCTGAGAGATAAACTAGACCCTTGGCAGGCGCACAGCGTACGCCACCACAAACGCGATCAGCTGCGTTCGCACCACTATGACTTGGACGTAGTTAGACGGGAACGCCCCTATGAGAAATTGACTACGGCACCACGCCCCTCAACCTCCATGTTCCCGCCCAGAACTCGTAGCTCGTCGCAAATGGGTTTTGCGAATGCGGCCGTACAGTTTTTGCGTTCGCGAAAGTAAACTGACCCGGCAACCGAGCATGCGCACTAAACTTTGGCGTTCGCTACGCGCTGAATAGGGACATACGTCCCTTGATGACTCAGGCCCTTAGTGTTTACAAGGGTGGGATAGAGAAATAGAAAAATCACTCTTGAAAGACTAATTAACAATGGCTCATTGGAACACTCTTTGTTTCAGGCTGCAGTGACTCATGATAATTTGTTTGGCTGAGAATCATTATCCAAAAGTGAAGTATGTACATACTTTGCTCCAAAATATCGTTTTATGTATTTCAGAGAAAATATGAGTCACTAAGAGAAAATTTTTCATTCCTCTATCATAAGTTAGGAAAGTCTGTTGCAAAGGTATGTAGTTATGGTGATACCGAGTTCTTAGTGAACAAATGATGGACGACACTGGATTTCACGGTTGACGTAAGACCCCCTAGTCAAGTAGGGGGAGGGATCATAGTTTGGTGAATAGCTAAGGGGATTAGTGAAATGAATACAGCCATTTTCCCATAGAGTCCAATCCAGCTGTCATTTTTGCTGTAAAAATCTCCCTTTCTGCATGTATGTTTGTTTTCAAACCCTTGTATTCAAATCTTTGTATTCCTATTATTCATTGCTTTCTTATTTCTATTTTTTTTACATCTATGCTAGTATCTCTCTAGTCTCTCTCTCTGCTCTGGTAGAGATAAAAACAGACACAGTCTCATCAATGGGACTAGGACGTATTTTTTATTTTTTTTACATAAGACAAATTCAGGGATACACACACTAGATTGACATGAGTTACAGAAACAGTCAGGGGTTTTGTTTTCATGTGTATAGAAACTGCTGATTTTTAGCAGAAAGGTTCTGTTGTGGAAATACGATTCATGTTTTATAGATTGCATATCTGTTTTTGTTTTTGTTTTTTTGTGGTTCGTGCCTCCTGTACAAAAATGTGCCTTTATAGGGATGCACAAAGGGTGGAGACAGGAGATTGCTAGAGGATAGGCATACAGATATGCATCTCTGTGTAGAACATTGGAGCAGGATTTTTACCACAAGATACAACATAATGGAAACCCTAGAAAATGTAGAATTGTCGTGTTTTATATTTTTTTACTGTTAGACAGACATGTACTGGGTACTGTTATATTTGAAGAAAGTGCTATAGAAATAGACCCCTTTGTCTTTCTCACTTAGTCAAATAGCTGAATGTGAGGTACTGAGAATGGCATGTGAGTTGGCAGAGGGAAAATCGATTGATATACATTGATCTTCAGCATTTTTCTAGTCATGGGGGCGATGTTGAGTTGACTGAAAAATATTTTTATAGCAATACCAGCACATGAGTAGGACACTACATAGAAGACTTTACACAGTGACACAGTCACCAACTGAAGTAGCTGCTAGTAAAGTCCACACTTGCACACACGACCATACATAGCTGTCACACCAGGGCGAACATAGCTGTCAAATAGACAGCAGGGTTTTATGTGACAGCTGACAAATTTATGTTTTGTTTTGTTTTTCGTTGTATTAGTTTAAAATGTGAACACACACACACAAACATGCACACATACACATATTAGTTAATATATACAGATTTGGGTTACCTGAAGAATTTCTCCAGATAAAACAAATCCACGTCATCCAATTACCACCATGAAGGATCCTCAGGTAGATCCTCAGGTAGATCCTCTGGTGTACCGATAAAATATGTCTAGGTAAAGGTGTATTGAAATGTGTCTAATAATGTATTACTATGTCATACTCAAAGATTTTGTTATTCAAGGTGATAGCCCTAGAGTTATAATAGGTGATAGGGGTACTCATGTTATTGATAATAAATGTATAATGTATGAGTAGTGGTAACAAATTACATGCTTTCGATTAGCCACAAACCAGTGTGGACATAAAGTAACGGTACTAATGAGAACGAATTGAATAGAAGGAGAGTTGGAACTTGATTAAGGTGGCTGATAGCTGTGACCACTAGTCCTTCCCCGCTATCAAAATCACTCCTAGGCAGCCTCTTAACCTGTTGGCTTTTGAAATGTTCTTGACCCCTCTGGGATGAATTTGTAACTGAGAGGCTAGTTTAGACCTTGAGAGGGAAGGTAAATAGTGAGACAGCAACCGAGAACGTTCAAAACACTGTTTCCTGAAAAGAAACATTAACTGTCAGGATGTTGGACCATGAGAGTAAGTTGTGAAACAGTAAAGTTCTTAGGCTCAGGTTATTTGACAGACAGGTACCAGGTGTAAGCTACCAGCACCAAATGTAGCAGAGACACTGGTACCCATTCCACCCACTGCAGAAGAGCCAACACTCAGAGAAGGGTCCAAGGGCACTCATGAATCTGTTCTGGAAGGCCTCAAATGCAGTTAGTAGCACCTGAGCCAAAGGCTAAGACAGCTGTCCATCATGAAGTTGTAGTTTTCCTGTTCTGTGTTTCTCTCATTTCATTCTCTTCTCAGGACGGTCAATTCTTTTAATTGTTGACAGGTGACAGAGGCTGGTTCAGGTAATTATATTGAGGAGTTGGGGATGAAGGAGAAGTTAGTAGCATAATCGGTCCAGCCAATTACTCTATTCAATTCAGGGGAAAAGGAAAATTTGGAAACCCTGGAGCTTGGAGAAAGTGCGAGGGGCTATTGTCTGAGTAGCATTATGTCCGTAAGTACGTTGACCCCATAGTTAAAAAAAAGAGGTACACCCAGCGATGCCAGTCCAGTAATATTCGGACTTGAGCAGGCATCCTTGAGAATGATTATCATTCTTGGGAGGGTAAGGTTTTAGACCAATCAAAGTGCTGGGCATGCTCTCACGAGCCTCAGTGATTATATTAAGTAGGATTAGTTCTCTTTCCACTAAATATTCTTGAGGTACCCGAATTATGGGTGGGAGGTCACTAGGGGAAAAGTACAACACCTAGGTCCCTTAGTCTGGAGTCTCCCAATATTAAACCTGAGTATTGGGAGACTGGGAAGAACGAACAGACAATAGCCCGCCCACAAGTGTTGATGAAAAGAACTGATGACATTATTAGAAGAGTGTATATTAACGCAAGCTGAAGGAGATTGTAAATGGCATTTATTGATAGACATAGGATGATGCTATTGATGAACATGAAGTGTTTAAATGTATTCTGAGCTTAAGGACATGCGTAGGACAGATGAACCTGTAAAACTTGAAGAACTGTAGTAGAGTATTCTGTATAGCTGATACGTGTTCTATTGTACTCTGTACCTTTCCAAATAATGTATTACGTGTTTTACTGCACCCTTGAAGGGCATACAAAATGTTATCTCCAAGCTCCAGAAGTGTACGGTCTATAGTAAAAGAAGAAATCGTTTTGAAGATTTAGACTCTCTTTTATAATAAATTGTTTAGATCTACAAACAACGTGGTCATACCCCAAGGGGGACTTGCATTACATAACAATGAAACGTGGTACTGAGATCCTGCATATAACATCTTTAAGGTGATAGTTTATTATACTATCAAAGGGTGGAACTGTCGAAGTCGTATAATTGGATGAACGAAAGTATATTGGTTAATATTGTTTTGCCGTGCGATTGCAATTCGTACGCCACGTAACACAGATCCGTACGCCACCTAATACAGCGCGTGGTGCGATCGAACGGTAAAATACGCACGTACACACTCGCATTACAACATTTAGTTATTTATATAATTCATATTCATGCTAGTCCGTTACACTGTAATTTATGAGCAGATAGTATTTGGTTTATTATTAGTTTATATAATATGATTATATGTACACTTCAGTGATATTTAAGGTTCAGCTTATAGGAAAGGTGTCATGTCTAATATTGTATTAATCCCTTTTACATCAACAGCTGTTCGGTGCATTTGGCGAAGAGATCGCACATTGCATACTCTAGTTATTGATGTTAGGGAATAAACCTTTAATATGATATTAACTGTCAAATGCTAATGGACTGATTGTAATTGGAGTTTGGCGGGAAGAACAGAGCTCACCCCCTGGAGAGACCCCCACCTTTGGATTCCTTAGATTGAATCAGCCTATGATGTGTAACCCCCTGGACCCTCCTGATGCCTGGACCAATAGAAGCAAGCTATACCACCTGCATTGTTTCACTGTATCTCTGTTTGCATATAAGCAGTAGCTCTCATGTAGTGTTCAGTCTACTCTGACCACAGTTATCTAAACAGATATACTGTTCACTGGGACCCGTGGAAGCGCAGCGATTGCAGCGGTATGTATTTATCTTTTGGTATTGGCTGTAACGTACTGTATTATATTACAATCATGTATTGAACTGTTAACTTTTTACATCTGCTAAAATAAATCACTTTGTGTGTTAGAAACACAATACAATCGCTTGGGCAATGCTTATTTGAAAATGATAGAATTACTTTAATAATATATATATATATATATATATATATATATATATATATATATATATTAGGGATGTGCATGGCCACTTTTGGTGTCTCGTGTTTTGTGTTTTAGGTTCGGATTTGCTTGATGTTTTGGGTTCGGATTTGTTTCGCAAAACACCTGTCGAAAGGTTTTGGTTCGGATTTAAGGTTTTGGATTCGGATTTATTTTGAAAAAAGCATAAGAAGTTCCAAAATCAAGTTTTTGGGCTTATTTTCACTCCTACGCTATTATTAACCTCAATAAAATTCAATAACAATCATTTCCACTAATTTCCAGTCTATTCTGAACACCCTCACACCTCACAATATTGTTTTTAGTCCAAAACGTTTCACCGAGGTAGCTTTCTGGACTGCATAGTGGAGTGGTCCCGATACCCAATTTGGCACCGGGGCCACAATATATCACCCTCAACTGGTCTCAATTCCACCAAAAAAGTATCTGGACTGCGTAGTGGAGTGGTCCCCACAATATAAAAAAACACTCAACTGGTCTGAATTCCACCAAAAAAGTATCTGGACTGCGTAGTGGAGTGGTCCCCACAATATAATAAAAAATCCCTCAACTGGTCTGAATTCCACCAAAAAAGTATCTGGACTGCGTAGTGGAGTGGTCCCCACAATATAATAAAAAAACCCTCAACTGGTCTGAATTCCACCAAAAAAGTATCTGGACTGCGTAGTGGAGTGGTCCCCACAATATAATAAAAAATCCCTCAACTGGTCTGAATTCCACCAAAAAAGTATCTGGACTGCGTAGTGGAGTGGTCCCCACAATATAATAAAAAATTACATACACACAACATATGCTTTAAACCGAGGATCGAGAACGGTGGCCAGAATGTATTCCTCTGACTTTAAAAGACTGACCACCCTCGGATCCTGGCAAAGCGTACGAAGGGCTTCATCCACAAGAGCTACATGCTTGGTGGAATCGCAATGGTGTACCAGCTCCTCCCTCACTTTCTCCAGCTGCTTCTGCAACAGCCTGATCAGGGGAATCACCTGACTCAAGTTGGCAGTGTCGGAACTGACGTCTCGTGTGGCAAGTTCAAATGACTGCAGAACCTTGCACAACATGGAAATCATTCTCCAGTGCACTTGACTCAGACGCATCCCCACTCCTTTTCCTATGTTGTAGGTGGCTGTGTAGGCTTGAATGGCCTTTTGATGCTCCTCCATCCTCTGCAGCATATAGAGGGTGGAGTTCTAGCACGTCACTACCTCTTGTTAATTTAGATTGCAAGGCTTGTAAATACTTTGAAGATAAAAAAAGCAGGCTGCACAGACTGTGGAGCTAGAAAGTGAAATTAAATGGACCACGTTACTTTGGTGGCTATCTATGCCCCCCCCCGCCCTACACTTGTAGTTGAATATAAAAAAAGCAGCCTGCATAGACTGTAGAACTAGAAATTCAAATATACCAAGAAATGGACAAAGGCAGTTTGGTATCTGTCTGCATCAGATCCCCTCTCCACTAGGAGTAAAATAGAAAACTATTCAGCCGTTATATAATCTAGAATATAAATAGAAATTGAGAAAGGCAATTTGGTATCTGTCTGCATCATAATCATCAACATCCTCCTCAGCGCCAGCTACATCAATATCCTCCTCCCGGTGTACAACATTCACACCTTCATTAGCCAAATCTGTAACTGGACTGTGGGTGATCCTTCCAGCATATGCAGAGGGCGTGCTGCAAATGGTGGAAGGAGCCACCTCTTCCCGTACAGTGATGGGAAGGTCAGGCTTCGCAACCACCAACACCCTTGGACTCGCCTTGGGGATTTGTGATAATTTCTCTTTAGAAGGCAGAGTTGTTTGCTGTGTTGTTGCTGACAGCATAACTCTCTTAAATTTTTTGTAGGGGGGGAGGAGGGCTTAGTTCCTTGGGTGAAGTTGAACCACTAGTCATGAACACGGGCCAGGGCCTAATCCGTTCCTTGCCACTGCGTGTCAGATGATTTTAAGTTTCTCTTTTTGCTACTTTTACTGAACTTGGGCTTTTTGGATTTTACATGCTCTGTACTAGGAGATTGGGCATCGGGCTTGGAAGACGACGTTGATGGCATTTCATCGTCTATGTCATGACTAGTGGCAGCAGCTTCAGCATTAGGAGGAAGTGGGTCTTGATCTTTCCCTACTTTATCCTCCAAATTTTTGTTCTGCATTATATGTAGCACAAGAGAGTGTACCCCGAAGCCACACACACTCGGCAAAGCCTTTAAAAATTATATACAGGAGAGTACCACTGGACTGGAGTTATACAGCAGTACCACTGGACTTATACTGCAGAATCAGTGAAATTTGTAATATGGCAGTAACAACAATGGACTTATACTGCAGAATGAGTGAACTTTGTAATATTGCAGTACCACTGGACTTATACTGCAAAATGAGTGAACTTTGTAATATAGCAGTACCAATGGACTTATACTGCAAAATCAGTGAACTTTGTAATATAGCAGTACCACTAGACTTATACTGCTGAATCAGTGAACTTTGTAATATAGCAGTACCAATGGACTTATACTGCAGGATTGTTTTGGGATATTTTTTTTTTTTTCTTTTTTTGTAATTTTTTTTATAACTTTTTTTGAAATTTTTTATAATTTGGGAATAATGGGGAAATAACAATGCCCTTAGAAGGACAGAGCACAGGACACAGCACCACTGGACTGAACAGGACACAGAACAGGACCCAGCAGCACCACTGAACTCAGAAGGACAGAGCACAGGACACAGCACCACTGAACTCAGAAGGACAGAGCACAGGACACAGCACCACTGGACTTAACAGGACACAGCACAGGACCCAGCAGCACCACTGAACTCAGAAGGACAGAGCACAGGACACAGCACCACTGGACTGAGCAGAACACCGAGCACAGCACAGCACAGAACTGAACAGCACGAGATATAGCAGGACAGAGGACCACCTAACACACCCTCCCTCTACCCTGATCAATGCCCGAGTAAAGATGGCGGCGACTAGCGGGTAATTTATAGGATCCGAGTATCGCGAGATCCGACAGCGGGATTATGACTCAGAGCCTCGGTTTCAGTTTTGCAATTGGCGGGAATACCCGGATCTGTCTCGGATCCGGCTCGGATCGGCAACGTTCGGGTGGGCTCGGATTTCAGAAATCCGAGTGCGCTCATCTCTAATATATATTAGTACAAACAATTGTGTCATGAATGAAAGTCCAAAGCATAATACTGGACCGATGATCATTAATTGGTAACACATTCTTATTAGCATGCCAATATGCATAAATAGTTCACTGTGTTTAAAAATTAAACAGCGTTAGTTAGCATTGTAATATGTGAATGTCCAATCAAGTGTTACTGAAACTACTTAGTACTACTCAGATATAAGTACAGCACAACATTTTCAGATGCTTATTGAGTTATGATAGGAATTTTACATTCACATTTATAGGTTAAATTATTATTATTATTATTATTATTATTATTATTATTATTACTACCATTAATTCATGTGGGATTATAAAATATTATTAATCTGTGCAAAAGAAAAGTCATAAACCATTCTTATTATTTATTTATGTTTTTACTCTCTTATGGTGCTCAATTACCAGTTTATTTAATACAGTTAAATTAACCTTTGGTCTAGCTAACCTTTGTTTAGGTAGAGGCAGCTTTAGTGTCACATTATATTATAACTAGTGTGACAGAAGCACTGGGAAATAAGTGAATGGCAGGTACATAAGTCTTAGATTCCTGTCATTTGCATTTTAAAACACCAGGGAGATTGTTTGTTTGAGGAAAAGCTTCTAAAAAATTCAAGTATACACACATACATACATGTATTAAAAACAAAAACACCAACAGACAGGGATCTGTTATAGATAGGAATAATTGTATTATGAACTCAGAAAATGATCTGAATAAATCCTGCGTAGCAGTCCAACGTCTAACCCGACTGTTAATTGGTAGTTATAGTACAGAACAGTTGTTTAAGTGCATGAGAACCGTGTCTCCTGTAATTTATGCACCATGTATGTATGTGTGTATACTTGAATTTTTTATATTTCACCTTTTCTTCCGGGAGGATATTATTATTAAACTTAAATTAATAAAAGTTATATTTTAATTAACACAAGGAGTGCTAATATGTCCCTCTACAACGAACCTCTGTTCGTAATTTTTGCTGTCTCTAATACATTTGGACTAGCACCCCCGCGTGCTTTATACTAAAGATTTATATCTTATTACGCACTACACGCGGTTGTTGTGTCTTCTTGCTATGTCTCTCGTTCTACCTTACTTAGACACAATAATCGCCCTCCTCATTATCTTGTTCAAGTACAACACATTCCAGAATTTTCTGATCAACAATTGCCACCCTTATCCTGTTGTACATTAGCAAGTTTCAAAGTAGTATCCTCAATTTCTATGTCTAAATAATCATCATTACTACTCCTCCTCACATTTCCAAATGGTTGTAAAATTTTGGAAGGGGGATGCCCTATAACAGTGTTGGCTAACCTGTGACACTCCAGATGTTGTGAAACTACAAGTCCCAGCATGCTTTGCTAATATATAGCAGCTTATTGCTGGAAGGGGATGCAGGGACTTGTAGTTTCACAACATCTGGAGTGTCACAGGTTAGCCAACACTGCCCTATAATTACAGTGTCACATATAGTGCTCATGGACACCCTTAAACTGTGCTTAGGATTCTGTGTGCACCCAATTTGTTCTTCATCCTCAGTGTTCTTTTTGTGTACTTATGTGGCTGTTTTGGAGGTGACAGACCTACACTCAGAGCTAGGAGGTGGTGCATGGAAGGTTACAGAAAATGCATGACCATGTTGGGCACTCGTATTTGCAATGGGCAGTCTAGTATGTATAACAGCAGTAGCAGGACCACTACTAGCAAAAGGTGCTCATGATTTGTGCCTTTTCTTGCCACTTCCAGACAAAGCACCACATTCATCAGTAACTTTATCATTAATATCTACATCAAGAACTGATGTTATCTTTAATATATACAAACTTTATTTGGATTTTAAGTGCCCATTCTAAACGCGTAAATTACTTTACTGGTACAGTTTGAGAAAGTATTACTACCGACAGTGCAAGTGCTGGGATGCTCATGATGTATAGACTAATCCACGATTCACAAGAGGAGTAAAGCTACTTGAAGTTGGGAAAGGAGGTACTCTTACCTTGCAATGCTGACACTGCTCCACAATATTATTCAAATTAATACAATTGGTCCAATAAAAAAATGTTTTTGTTCTTCTTGGGTTGTGCTGTCAAACATAGACAGCATCCTGTCTTTTGGCTGCTTACTAGTACATACGTGATGCTGCTCCTCACACAATTGCCTTCACAGTCAAACACTTGCATTTTAAAACCAAGAAAGCTTTTTTTTATTTTTTTTTATTTAATTTAGGGGGGGTTGCAAGATGGTATTGTCCTTGGGCCCTCCCACCCACCCTTATGTTGTTGAAATAGGACATGCACACTTTAACAAACCAATCATTTCAGCGACAGGGCCTACCAAACAACTGTGGCTGAAATGATTGGTTTGTTTGGGCCCCCACACCAAAATAACAATTCATCTCTCCCTGTACAAACTAAACAGGCTCTACTGAGGAAAGATGTCGTCCTCATCCTCAACCTCTGATTCCTCTCCCCTACAGTGTGTACTTCCTCCTCCTCACACATTATCAGTTCGTCCCCGCTGGACTCCACAACCACAGGTTCCTCTGTACTATCTGGAGGGCAGTTCTGTACTTCATTGAGGAATTGATTATTAATTTTTATAAACATCATTTTTTCAACGTTGTGAGGAAGCAACCTCCTTCGCCGCTCACTGACCAGGTTCCCTGCTGCACTAAAAACTCTTTCCGAGTACACACTGGAGGGGGGACAACTCAGGTAAAATAGAGCCAGTTTGTACAGGGGCTTCCAAACTGCCTTTTTTTCCTGCCAGTAACAATATGGACTGTCTGACATGTCTATTTGGATGGTGTCAGCAAAATAATCCTCCACCATTTTTTCAATTGTGACCGCATCCAAGGCAGCGACAGTAGACATGTCTGCAATGGTTGGCAGGTCCTTCAGTCCGGACCAGATGTTATCAGCATCCCCGCCAGCGGCTCTTTTAGGAAAACTGAGCTTTTTCCTCGCCGCCATAGATGTGGAAGAAAATGAGGGTGGCATGATCGAAATGCTTTACCAGCTCCTCCCTCACTTTCTCCAGCTGCTTCTGCAACAGCCTTATCAGGGGAATGACCTGACTCAAGCTGGCAGTGTCGGAACTGACTTCTCGTGTGGCAAGTTCAAACGGCGGGAGAACCTTGCACAACACGGAAATCAGTCTCCACTGCGCTTGACTCAGGCGCATCCCCACTCCTTTGCCTATGTCATAGGTGGCTGTGTAGGCCTGAATGGCCTTTTGCTGCTCCTCCATCCTCTGCAGCATATAGAGGGTGGAGTTCCAGCGCATCACAACCTCTTGTTTGAGGTGATGGCAGGGCAGGTTCATGCTTTTTTGATGTGCCTCTAGTCTGCGGTAGGCACTGGCTGAATGCTGAAAGTGTCCAGCAATTTTGCGAGCCACCGCAAGCATCTCCTGCACACCCCTGTCACTCTTGAGGTAATGCTGCACCACCAAATTAATGGTGTGTGCAAAACATGGGACGTGCTGGAAATTGCCCATATTTAATGCCCACACAATGTTACTGGCATTGTCTGACACCACAAATCCCCATGAGAGTCTAAGTGGGGTAAGCCACTGCAAGATAATTTCCCTCAGTTTCTCTAATATGTTGTCAGCATTGTGCCTCTTATTAAAGCCTGTAATACACAATGTTGTCTGCCTTTGCACGAGCAGCCATTTTGTAGATGCTGCTACTGATGCAGCTGTTGCTGTTGCTGCGGAAGGCGATGCATCTACCCAGTGGGCTGTCACAGTCATATAGTCCTTCGTTTGGCCAGAACCACTTGTCCACATGTCCGCATTTTTCAGAGCACTGAGTACACTTGATCGTACTTCTCTGTACATTTTTGGTATCGCCTGCCTAGTGAAGTGGAATCTCGACGGGATTTGGTATCGGGGACACAATACCTCCATCAACCCTCTAAATCCCACTCCACTGATGGCGGACACCGGGCGCATGTCTAACACCAACATTGCAGTTACAGCCGCAGTTATACGCTTTGCAATAGGGTGACTACTATCGTATTTTGTGGTCATGGAAAACGACTGTTGGACGGTCAATTGTTTTGTGAAAGACTTAGCGGTCTTACGACTTCCCCTCTGGTAAGATGACCGAATAACAGCAGCAACAGCAGCAGTGGCAGTAGTAGGCGTACCGCTGCAGGATTCCTCGGATGAATCCCGTATTGGAGAGGACTCAGTCTGGCTGCTGACTTGGGCTGCAGGACTCAATCTGATAGAGATCGTGGAGGAAGTTGACGAGGAGGGTGTTGCTGGTGTGTATCCAACTGGACCACGGGATTTAGGTGTCCCTGTACCGATGACGGTCCTAGCCCCAGTTCCTGAACTAACCACTGAACTATGAAGGTTATTAAGGTGACGTATAAGGGAGGATGTCCCTAGGTGGGCAAGATCCTTACCCCTGCTTATTTGAGCTTTACATAAGCTACATATGGCCATACATTGGTTGTCCGGATTTGGATAAAAGTAACTCCAGACCGAAGAGGTGCATTTTTTGATCTTCTGACCAGGCATGACGATGGGCTTTTTCATCCCATGGACATCAGCTGTTTCCCCCCCTGGTGCCTCATTTACAATAATCACATCACCATCCTCAACATCAAGTTCCTCCACAGCGCCAGCTACATCATCAATAGCCTCCTCTCGAGCCACCTCTTCCCGTACAGTGATGGGAAGGTCAGGCTTGACAACCACCAACACCCTTGGACTCGCCTTGGGGATTTGTGATCATTTCTCTTTAGAAGGCAGAGTTGTTTGCTGTTTTGTTGCTGACAGCATAACTCTCTTCAATTTTTTGTAGGGGGGGAGGAGGAGGAGGGCTAAGATCCTTGGGTGAAGATGGACCACTAGTCATGAACACGGGCCAGGGCCTAAGCCGTTCCTTGCCACTACGTGTCGTAAATGGCATATTGCCAACTTTACATTTCTCCTCAGATGATTTTAAGTTTCTCTTTTTGCATTTTTTGAGAACTTGGGCTTTTTGGATTTTACATGCCCTGTACTAGGAGATTGGGCATCGGGCTTGGAAGACGACGTTGATGACATTTCATCGTCTATGTCATGACCAGTGGCAGCAGCTTCAGCATTAGGAGGAAGTGGGTCTTGATCTTTCCCTACTTTATCCTCCAAATTTTTCCTCTCCATTATATGTAGCACAAGATACTGCAGAATGTGTGAACTTGGTAATATTGCAGTACCAATGGGCTTATACTGCAGGATTGGTTTTGCAAATTTTGTTGTAATTTAATTTTTTTTAAAAAAAAAATTTGTATTTTTTTAAAATTTTTTAAACACTTGGAAATATTGGGGAAAAACTATGCCCTTAGAAGCACAGAGCACGGGACACAGGACCACTGGACTGAACAGGACACAGCACACAGGACCCAGCAGCACCACTGAACTCAAAATTGACAGAGCACAGCACACAGCACCACTGGACTGATACTGCAGCACACAGCACCACTGGACTGATACTGCAGAACACAGCACAGCACAGCACAGAACTAAACAGCACAGCACGAGATCTACCAGAACAGAGGACCACCTAACACACCCTCCCTCTACCCTGATCAATGCCCGAGTGAAGATGGCGGCGACTAGCAGGGAATTTATAGGTTCCGAGTATCGCGAGATCCGACAGCGGGATTATGACTCCGAGCCTCGGTTTTTAATTTTTCATTTGGCGCCAATACCCGGATCTGTCTCGGATCCGACTCGGATCGGCAACGTTCGGGTGGGCTCGGATTCAGGAAATCCGAGTGCGCTCATCTCTAATTAAGAACTCCCTGATTTATGTGAAAAAAATATTATTTTTTGTTTAAAATGTATTTTTACTAATGATTATAGTATTTTGAGTTGTTAATGTATTTGCAAGCTAATTTCTAGGCATATAAGGGAGAACCAAAGGCTTCCTGAATAAGTGTCAGCTCTTCACAAAAAACCTTGGCATAATTGGTAACCTAAAGCTAGTGTGTGGCATAATTAGGGAAGGACTTAATCATTTCAGACAGACTAGGTGATTGTTTTTGATCAACCCTTTGTCACACACACATCACAGAGGCTCGGATGAGTGCTGATAGTGACACGTGGTCTGATGGGACTTTATATTGCACATATGCATTGTGGGTATCCTTCAGTGTGTTCTGTCTATGTTCAAATGGCAAGTACCACATAGCCAGATTGTACTTATACCTGTATTCATATGGAAACATTTCTTGAGATACTCTTGTACTTTAATCTGGTCTACATGCAAACAATTTCTGTCCGATTTTAAAAACACAAATTGCATTCACTTTGCTTTCCATGATGAATCAGGCTTTTTCTTTTTCTCTCTTATATTTGTGCCTAGAGATTTTGCTATAATTAACTTCTTGAGGGAAGGATTCTAGAATCCTTATTCCTACAGCTGCATGGGTGCATTGAAAAGCTGAAATTATAATTTTATTGGAGTGTTTTTCATTGTGTGGTGGTGCATCATTTTTCATTTTAACTCAAGTGTAATGCATAAAATCATGATGGGTTTTCATACGGTTGATGTTAACTGCTTTTCAACTTCTTTAATTAATAAATACTGTGGCCAGTTACATCTATTTCACATATTTATGTCAGGTTTTTGGAATGTTCATTAGAGGTATAATCAAAGTGTAGAGTAGTAGCAAAATTAATGCTGCACAGTTGTGAACCTCCATGACCAGCAAAAATTGGTGGAAAGGGGGCATGGCTGGAGTGAGTGGTAAGAGTAACTATTGGGTGCTATTTTGGTTGTGGGGTGATGGTGGGGCAATTTTATTTTATAGTGGGGACTATTAATTTTAGAGGGGTGGTTTGGGGGCTATTGAATGTGGAGCTGATTTTGAGGTGCATGAGGTCTATTTATTAAATTTGAATATGAATTATTTAATGGCAGTGATGGTTGCGGGAAATAGGTATATTTATTGTATGTAAATGCTATTAATTTATTGCTGGGGCTGTCTGGAGGAAGGGAGATAGGTTTATTTATTTAATGGGAATAATATTACTTTAATGTTGGTGCTGGAGGAAGGCCTAAGTATTGTGGGTCCTATTGATTTAACACCGGGGCTGGTTGGAATTTTCTACATGTACCCATTTTTTTCTCCAAATAGGGCCCCCAACATTCCAGGATCCAGACAAGTCGCAACTAAAGAAACCAGCAGCCACAGGTGGTGAAAGTGACAAGAACAGATAGGACAGTCTCTCAAATGTTCCGATTCTAGTGGGATAATCACGATTTTTGGTGACTGTTCTTCTCAATCTAAGGAGCAGGTCAAGACTGTGTACTCTTTATATACATACTGTATTCTTTATATACTACACTATGGTGCAGAATACAACTGGTTGTGCTTTTAAATTTGGGAGTTTCATGTGTTACTAATTGTTGCCCATTTGCAAATTAGTATGCCACCAGGCTGCAAATTCTCAGACTAAATTTGTAGAACCTGGCTATTCGTGTTCTTCATTTACCAGTACTCAGTTGCTAGGAGCGCTTGTGCATGTGGCAGTAGAGGCTTGTTCTGAGATAGGCACTAATATTGGAGACATAGATATGTGAGTAAAATGCAAAACATACACTGAAGGCTGTGCACCCAGGTAAAATGTAGGTACTCACACTAGCCACAAATAGGCAGTAGAAGGTCCAAAGTCCAGGGTGAGATCAGGGCAGGCAGCAATCCAGAGAGTAGTTTGCATCCATGCAAGGAAAAGGGCAAAGTGCAATCTAGAGATTGGTCAGTGTCCAGGGAAATGGTTAGGGCAGGCAGTAATCCAGAGGATAAAAGGAAGACAAGATCAGGAAAACCAGGCGACACGGAAAACTACCAGCAAACAGACCCACGTTGCGAAGTATACTGGGAAATGAGAAACAGAGCTGTCTGCACTATAAAGGTGCAGGCAACAAATGAAAACACTCACACATCGCACTACAACTACTGGTCTGGCGGCTTGGAGCTGTCCATAGCAAGCAGCTGCAGGTAGGGGAGGAATCTTGTGGTGGACTCTATCTGTACTCACCTCTCTTTGCTACGAGCCATGGCGGTGCTGCCACGATTTGCTGTCTCGCTCTGGCTGCGCCTTGATCGTCACTTCCAGTTTTGCCCTGGCCATTGCTAAAGCAACAGTCGGGTCGCTCTGCCTCTGATTGCTGCGTTCCGGCATGATGGGTTGCCGGGGGCGTGAGCAACGTCTCTAAATTAATCAACAGCCTCCTGAGGCTGATAAATTCTGCTGGGTCTGTTGGTTGCTGATTGGTGGCTCTATGTATATAAGAAAGGGAGGGCTTAGCATTAGATTACCTGTTAGCTGACCTGCTCCTGCTTGTGATTCTGTCTACTTATGTGACTACCGTGTATGACCCCTGGCTTGTTTCCTGGATTTGATTATTTGCTTGTGGCCCTGACCCTTGCATGTGACCCACCATTCCCCGTTTGCTGCCAGCCCTGACCATTGCCTGCACCTCGCCTTGCTGTCTGCTTCTATCCTTGGACCCCGGCTTGTTCCTGACCATTCTTACCTCCTGTTATCACCTCCTGTTCCGTGCTTCGAGGTTGCTCATAAACTTGCACTACATTGAGTTTAAGACCAGGTGGCATCTGAGTACCTGTGAGTGTAATTAGTCTTTACGGGAAAGGCGGCTGCTATAGGTGAAGACCTCTCCTCCTAGTTATGCAAGTTTATGAGAATAGCCATTAGCTGTAACACTCTTGACAATTTGTGTCACATGTATGTATACAAGATTCATCCACTGGTCATGCAAAATGATGGGATACAGGCGTTGGTGATACAAAGTGATGGTGCACAGCCACCATTGTTCCCCAATGCTTGCCTGTGCAACAAATATGCAAGTGAAATATATTTTTAATATTTTCCAATAAATTGAAGAAAACTCTTGATCTATTGGAAGATGATTTATATATTACCTGAAGAATACAAAAGAAATTCTTAAGAGTAAAAATTTACCTAAAGTAGTAATATAAAGTTATTAGAGCTTAGATTGTGATTTTTGAGGAAAAGTTACAATTATGGTTTTGTTCCCCTCTAAAGGATACATGCTGGGAGAATCTCTAGCTAAAGGAAACTGGTTGTTTTATTAGGTATGAAGAAATGAAATGGTGCACACTAAGTGATGATATAAATCACATTTCACTGCTTCAGGTATCAGCAGAGGTGGCAATTAGGAGCTAAATAAAGAATAGCTGAAATCCTCTGTCTCATTCTCCGCACTAATTATTATTAGGGAAAAAGTCTAGTAGGCTATAACTTTACGTCCAATGAAATCTAGACCAGAAATTAACCTTTTTAAGTGTTATGTTGAGAAATGTAAAAAATGACCATTATTTTACTTGTATAACTTTGAGAGTTCGATTGAAAGAGATGCAAAGTCACTCGTGTAGCTTTGGATTGAAAAATAAGACTGTATATAGTAACCTGTGAAATTCTATTGGACACTGTTATTTGGTATTAAACTCTAAACATTTTGATAGCAATTGATGCAGAAGAAGTTTGAAGGTGGGAAGGTGATGGGGCGTCCTAGCTGGAGAAGGTTTCATGTGATTGACTGTAAACTGCCACCACCAATTATGTGCCACATTCTTAGGCTCATGGTAAATTTCCCTTGTGTTGCAGACTATCAAAGGCAAATCAGGGAGAACCATACAATTTTTTTTAAAGAAATGTAGGTTCTTTTCTAAAAAGATATGCTACTTATACTGCTTACAATACTTTGGTGTGCATCTTATATGAAAAATATAGAAATATATCTGGATTTCAATAGATGTATAAATATTAATTTCAAATGTCTAATGAAATGTCAGTAATGAGAATGATTACAATATTATTTACTAATTTATATTTCTGTAAGATTGCATAGAAGTCACAACTAAGGTTTATTTGTTAAAAGTGAAATCTTCAGGTGTGCAGAGCAAATGTCAGTTTATCACGCACATAATTTTGCATGAATGCACCTGTTTTATGGGAAAGCACATGGATTTGCATGGTGCAAAATTTTGCATCTTCTGATGGTTGGCGCTTGCAAACATCATCTGAGGTGGTGGAAACCAGTCCTATATATAGTTTCAGTGGGATTCATTTTGCAGGTGCACTCTATGCTGGACAGTACAGTCTAGGCATTTTTCAACATTCAAAGAAAAAGTGAATGATGTGTTACGAGCTGTGGCGGTGCCCCAAGGCGCAGCGGCTCGTTGTTTACTTCTGGGCTGCGTCCTGGCCATCACTATGGCAACCAGGACGTCCCTTCCTCCACGTCGCATAGACAATGGGCAGGATGCTCTGTGTAGTTACGTTGCGTCCTGGCATTAAGGGACAGACGGACTCGTGCTCATTAGGGGAAAATTAATTAAACAGCCTTCTGTGGCTGATTCTGTCTCTCTCCTCCTCTCCTGATTGGGCAGTACAACTATTTAAGGCAATAAGGGCTTAGCTTCCCTGCCAGTTAAAATGTACAGTGTGCTGCATAAACTGCTGCCCAGCTTTTCTGTTCCTGTGGATACCGTTATCTTTGACCTGATTACCTGTTGGGACTTTTGGCTTGTTTCTTGGACCTTACTTGAGCTCCTCTGCCCCTTCACCTCTGCCACTTTCTTGGAATTTCACTGTTTGCAGCCTGCACTGACTTATGGCCTGTACCTCGATTCTCCTGCTCGCTACTGACCCACGACCTTGGTCTATCCCCGGTCCCCTGCTACAGTGCCATCACCCCTGGCTGGCAAAGCTTAGTGCTGGTTCTAGTAAAATTGGGGGGACTCCATGCTTTTTGGCCCCCTGATTTTGTAAGTACCAGCCTAGGCTGGCAGCACTAGGCTTAAGCTGTTTGGTGGGGTGGGCGGTGGGCATGTGGTTTATTTAAATGTTTGTACTGACGTTTTTTTGTTTTTTTTCTGTATTTACTGTATTGTGCCGACAATTCCGACAGCTGTATTGCTGACAGGTCAGGTGGCTGTATTGCCAGCGGGTTCACCAGCTGGCGGTGACATTGCCATTTGGATGTTGATATTATGACTGGTGACTTTATAAATCGGAATTGAAGCGAGGCAAAATGTCATTGTTGCATCGTCGGATCTCGCAAGTTTTGGATCCTATAAGTACTGCCTTTCACAGTGATCCAGGGCCATTTCACAGAGGGACACAAAAGTGGCAGCATGGTTTTTGGCAGTCTTTAGTGCAGTTGGGCAGCGTCATATCTAGAAAAGAAAGAGGAGGGGTAGCAGTGTTCAAAGTCTCCAGTGACATTTAGGTGAGCTCAATTGCTAATTGTCATTACTGAAATAGAAATAATAGGGCTTACAGTCTTGGTCTAAATCTGAAGACACATTGTACTGTGTTATATAGCTCACACACCAACAGGACAACTCCATTGCTAATTGTCATTGCTGAAATAGAAATAATAGGGCTGGCAGTCTTGGTCTAAATCTCCAGTCACATTGTACTGTGTTATATAGCTCACACACCAACAGGACAGCTCAATTGCTAATTGTCATTGCTGAAATAGAAATAAAGGGGTTGGCGTTGTTTTTCAAAATCTGCAGTTACATTTTGCTATGCCATAGCTCATACAGAGACAGGAGGGGTCTCAATGTCTTTGTCACTCTCTAGTCATATTATTCTTGTGACTCTCTAGTCTCACTCAAGATGATACTAATCCCTCTACTTCATGTGCTAAAGCCTTTGTTCAAGTGCATAGTGGTTTTAATCAAGGAAACAAAAATGTAAATAAAAAGCCTGTACCTTTTATAAGAAAAAAACACTTCTCTAATAAAGGTGAAAGTTTACTGTAGAAAAACATAACATTGCCAACATGCCATTCTACCCAAAATATTTCCAAGCATACCAGCATCAGCTAGCTCCCTTCTCTCAGCTAGATCTCAGCACCTGCAACATACACTGTCATCATATTCATCCTCATCAGTGTGTACATCATCCTCAAACAATACTAATTCATCCCCGCTGGAATCCACCATCACAGAAGTCTGTATACTTTGATGTAATGGCCTTCCTCATTGAATTTGTAGTTCATTTTGACGGAAGAGCTGTCACGATTTTTGGGCAATTCTTTTAGACCAGACCAAATGTCAAAATGTTGTGCAGACTCATCTGCATCACCACTGGGAAAGCTAAGTTTTTCTTAGCAGCAATTTCCAGAGAACCTAAGGGAGATGTCACTGTGTCATGTACCACTTGAGCTGTCAGCTTGCTAACCAGCAGCTCATTACATCTCTTGAGATCTGGGTCAGTTGGAATTAAAATAAAGATTTAGCTCTTAAAGCTAGGCTCATGCACAGTTGCCAAAATGTAATGATCCAATTTCAAGATGTTGATAGCTCTTGGATACTGG
Organism: Mixophyes fleayi; assembly: GCF_038048845.1. NCBI lineage: Eukaryota > Metazoa > Chordata > Amphibia > Anura > Limnodynastidae > Mixophyes > Mixophyes fleayi. The sequence continues at coordinate 101,312,720 of NC_134409.1, forward strand.
CAAAGCGAATAAAGTACTTAAAGCAATTCCGCTAATTATGTTGGTCTTGTAGATTGTTTCATTTCCTCCTTCAATTTCTCTTGATACTTTTCAAAAAGTCTAATTAGGGGAATCACTTGACTCAAGCTAACAGTGTCTGAACTCTATTCACAGGTGACTAGTGCAAGGTGCTGAAACCTCTTGAAGAACACGGAAAGTATTCTCCACTGCGCTAGACTAAAGTACATTCCCCCTAAATTCTATTCTTCTTGCAGCTGCTGCATTCTCCTACATGCTGTTGCAGAATCACGAAAATTATCCTAAATATTTCGGGACACAGACAGCATCTCCTGTATGTCATTTTCATTTTTTAAAAAGTTCTGTACCACTAAGTTGATTGTGTGAACACAACAGGGAATGTGATGGATTTCCCCCTGCTGTAATTCTCTAACAATATTGTTGGCGTTATCAGAAATCACATATCCTCAGGAGAGTAGTCCAAGCAGGATAAGTCATGTTGCAATGACATCCCTTAGTTTTTCAAACAGGTTGTCAGCGGTATTACCTCTGACCTGCGCCTTGTCTCGTCTCTGATAACCACCTCTCACTCCTTATTTCAAGACTTCTCCCATGCTGAAATAGAAATTAAATACCACGCTCAATCAAACTTTGGAATTACCTACCACGCTCAATCAGACTTTCCCACAGCCTTCAAATCTTTAGATGCTCTTTGAAAACCCATCTCTTTTTTTTAGAGGTGACCTTATCCTTGATAACACTATTCACACTAATGCACCCTCACAGCTATCCCAATCTCCACTCTGAGCCACACTCGCTCCTCTTGTTTCAGCTGTGCCCTCTTCCCTTTTAGAATGTAAGCTCTCTAATGAGCAGGATCCTCCATAACCTTTGTTTTCATATCTCCATTCATTTTGTCTGTTCTTGTTTTACATATGGTATGTCCTGTTTTATGTACGTCCTTATCGTCCCTACTGTACGGTGCTATGGAGCACTGTGGTGCCTTACAAATCTTTCAATAATAATAATAATAATATGCTTCTTAATTAAGCAGATGATACACAGAGTAGCCTGCCTCTGAAAATGTGATGTTCTTGTGTAAATGTTTCTGCTGTCCCTGCTGGTAAAGGCGAATAACCAACCCAGTGGGCTGCCAGAATCATATTGTCACGGGCACTAGGAGTCTTTGCCCAGGATATCACCAGATGATGATCTTACCAGAGTAGTGTGGGTTACACAGTGGTCCTCTAGTAGCAGGGTGACTAGCGGAACATATGACTCAGCAGATGGTGAGAGGATGCAAATAGAAAAGTCAATGACTAGCAGCAATCTGGTTAATGATTAGGTAGAGATGAACACGAGGATCTTGATGGACGTGAAGAAGTGCAGGAAGGTAACAGGGAAGTCAGAGGTCTGCGTACAGCAAGTTGTACTACTGCTTATGGTGAAGAGACTTGTCCAGGTGCAGGTAGGTAGCGGGGAAGTCAGTGGTCTGTGTATAGCAAGTTGTACCACTGCTTATGGTGAGAGGACTTGTCCAGGTGCAGGTAGGTAGCGGGGAAGTCAGTGGTCTGCGTATAGCAAGTTGTACCACTGCTTATGGTGAGAAGACTTGTCCAGGTGCAGGTAGGTAGCGGGGAAGTCAGTGGTCTGCGTATAGCAAGTTGTACCACTGCTTATGGTGAGAAGACTTGTCCAGGTGCAGGTAGGTAGCGGGGAAGTCAGTGGTCAGCGTACAGCAAGTTGTACCACTGCTTAATAGGTGAGGAGGTGTACAAGTGTTGATGAGTAGAAACATAGAATGTAGAGTACAAAGAACTTGATCCCAAACAATATGCACAAGTCTATGTTGGTGTGGCAGGCGCTGCTTGACAAAGACAAATTCACTACTGGAATCCAGGCTAATAGTAGAAGGTCAATTAGCATAGGTATCTCACGACTGAACAAAGAGGTAAACTTCCCAACAGATATGCGGAGTAATAACACAGTCTCAGGGAGATAGAGGATTCCGTGGGTAAGTGGAGAACAGTCCAAGCGGATATTCAGTAAACGAATACAGTCAATAGAAAGTAAGCATACCGCGGTTCAGTTGAGCAGGCTGTCCACGAGAGGATACAGGAACAGCTGAGAGGCTGCACGCCAGCACGAGTAAAGAAACCACAGGTGAGTGGTAGCGGTAATCAGGGTCCGGGTCAGCACACAGGCAGAGAACTTGACACAGGTAGAACAACGATGAGCAATGCAGGAATCACTGGAGATAGCAAACACGAGTAGAACACTGGAGACTTGTAGCGGTCTGGAAACCGGCAGGAATCAGCAGGGAACTGAAGACATAGTAGAACACAGGAGGCTTGAAGCGGTCTGGAAACCGGCAATGAGTTGAGCAGGAATCAGCAGGAAGCTGAAGACACAGGGAAGTACACAGGAACACCTTCAGAGACTCACAGGGAATGAGACTCCAAGATCAGGCCACGAGGTAATGAACACAGGTGCTTTAAATAGGGAGCGTTGCCTGATCAACCAAATAACTAAAAGCAAAGGTCAGAAGAGTTCTTAGGAACTGCGCATGCGCAGACCATCAGGATGGCGGGCGGCCATGGTTCAAGATAGCTGCTGGCATGAATACTGGAGAGCCACGCACCAGTGAAGAGGCACTCGCGGTCCGGTGAGTGACAGTACCCCCCCTTTTAAAGGTGGGCACAGAACACATAGAGCTGGGTTTGCCCGGATACTTAGAATAAAATTTTCTTAGAAGAGCTGGGGCGTTGAGATCTTCTGCCCGAATCCACGAACGTTCTTCGGGACCAAAGCCCTTCCAATGAACGAGGAAACTAAGAACTCCTCGCGAAATTTTTGCATCTAATATATGAGTGATCTCAAACTCCTCCTCTTGATGAACTTAAACTGGCCGAGGTGCTGAAGGAGGAACAGAGAAACGGTTGATGATAAGAGGCTTGAGTAATGACACATGGAAGGTGTTGGAAATACGAAGGTTCTTAGGTAGTTGAAGTTTGAAACAAACTAGATTTATCACTTGAGCGATCCTATATGGACCAATAAAACGAGGAGCGAACTTCATAGATGGAACCTTCAAACAAATATTTTTGGTTGATAGCCATACACGATCTCCAATTTTAAGTGGTGGAATAGCCCGTCTCTTTTTATCTGCAAAGGACTTATATCTGGCAGATGTCTTCTTTAAACAGGTTTTAACCTGAGACCAAATATTTTTGAAGGTCTGATGTTCGTGGATCCATCTTTCCCGGAATTTCCTGCCCTCCCTCCCACCCAAGTTCCTGCGGTAGAGACTGGACTTCTTGAAGATGACTCATGATACATGTTGTTATGGGCGAATTCAGCCCATGGGAGCAAATCTACCCAGTTGTCTTGGTTGGCTGAGGAGAACATCCTTATGAAAGTCTCGAGATCTTGATTGACTCTCTCAGTCTGTCCGTTTGATTGAGGATGGTAGGAAGATGAGAGTGATAGTCGAATACCCCAGGTCTTACAAAGGGCTCGCCAGAATCTGGAGACTAATTGCACTCCTCTATCTGAAACAATCTCAGAAGGACATCCATAAATTCGGAAAATCTCTTTGATGAAATGATCAGCCAGAGTAGATGAAGAAGGTAAACCGGTCAAAGGAACGAAATGTGCCATTTTCGAAAATCTATCCACCACTACCCAAATGGTATTACACTTTTTACTAGGAGGAAGATCTGTAATAAAGTCCATACTAATATGGGTCCAAGGCTTGGAAGGAATGGGTAGTGGTTGAAGTAAACCCGCTGGTGTTCTGCGGGAAGTTTTAAACTGGGAACATAACTCACAGGCAGCCACGAAGTCTTTGACATCTCTCCTCATAGAGGGCCACCAGTAGCTTCGAGAAAGGATTTCGAAAGTCTTGCGTTCACCAGAATGTCCAGAAAAATGTGAAGAATGAAACCAAGACAAAATTCTCTTCCTAAGAGATGAAGGCACGAGTGTTCTCCCAATGGTAGCACCTTGGTGGATGAAGCGGCCAGAGAAACACATTTGGGATCTAATAAAGAATGGTTAGGACCATCTTCAACGTCTGAGGACGTCACGAATGCCCGGGATAGGGCGTCTGCTTTTTTATTTTTTGCAGCTGGTTTGAAGGTTATAATAAGTTCAAACCGAGAAAAGAAAAGAGACCATCTTGCTTGACGAGGATTCAAACATTGAGCTGACTGTAGATATGATAAATTTTTATGGTCTGTAAAATTTGTTACAGGATGACGAGCTCCCTCCAGCAAATATCTCCACTCCTCTAATGCTGCTTTTATGGCCAGCAACTCCTTGTCCCCGATGGTATAATTCTTCTCCGCGGATAGAAGACCCCGGGAATAAAAGGCACAAGGTTGGAATTTTTGTTGCTCCGATCTTTGGGATAAAATGGCTCCTAAGCCAACATTAGAGGCGTCTACCTCTAGGAAGAAGGGAAGCGTCACATCAGGCTGTCGAAGAACAGGAGCGGAGGAGAAGGACTCTTTGAGACACTGGAAAGCTTGAAGGGCCTCGGAGGACCATTGTTTAGTGTTTGCCCCCTTGCGAGTTAGGGCCACTATAGGAGATGCAATAGACGAAAAATCTTGAATGAAGCGTCTGTAATAATTAGCAAAACCTAAAAAACTTTGGATTGCACGAAGAGTAGTTGGCTGGGGCCAATGTAATACAGCATTCACCTTTTCTGGATCCATTTGAAGGCCAACTCCGGAGACAATATATCCCAGAAATGGAATCTGGGGCAACTCGAATGAACATTTTTCTAATTTGCAAAATAAAGAATTTCTTCGGAGTCTGGAAAGGACCTCTGCCACGTGTTGATGATGAGAGGGCAGATCCTGAGAAAAAATTTATATGTCGTCCAGATAGACGATGACACAAACATATAACAGGTCCCGGAAGATCTCATTCACGAAACCCTGGAAGACAGCGGGAGCGTTACACAACCCAAAGGGCATAACTAAGTACTCATAATGCCCATCTCTGGTGTTGAAAGCTGTCTTCCATTCGTCTCCAGACCTGATCCGAATTAAATTATAGGCACCTCGAAGATCCAGCTTGGTAAAGATCCGGGCTCCCTTGATACGATCAAAGAGCTCAGTAATTAACGGAATGGGATACTGATTTTTGATGGTAATGGCATTGAGTCCACGGAAATCTATACAGGGACATAATGACCCATCCTTCTTTTTCACGAAGAAGAATCCCGCTCCAGCGGGAGTGGAAGAAGGTCGAATAAATCCTCGCTGGAGGTTCTCCTTAATGTATTCAGATGTAGCTTGAGTCTCAGGTAAAGAAAGTGGATACACACGGCCCCTATGAGGAGTCTTGCCTGGTTGTAGATCAATCGGACAGTCTGAAGAATGATGAGGAGGGAGGCGTTCAGACTGAAGCTTATCGAATACATTGGCAAAGGAAGCATACTGTGGAGGAAGATCCGGTAGACACGATGAAATGGAGAATTGCTGTATCTTGAGTGGAACAACTTGAAAAAGGCAACGATGATGACATTCAGACCCCCAGGACGTGACTTGAGGAGTGTTCCAGTCAATCTGAGGGGAATGAAGTTGAAGCCATGGAAGGCCTAGTACGATAGGACTGGTAGTAACAGGAATAATTGGAAGTGAAATTTTTTCCTGGTGTAAGGCTCCAATTTGAAGAGTCAATGGAGACGTACTCTGAGTAATGAGACTATTAATTATACGTGATCCATCGATAGCAGTAACGGTAATGGGTACCTTTAAAGAAATCACTGGTAGGGACCATTGATTCACTAGGGAACTAGAAATAAAATTTCCTGCAGCTCCAGAATCTATAAGTGCTTGAGTGTCAAAAGATTTGGGAGCAAAGGAAACGGTAACATCAAAAGCACAAACTTTCACTTTCGTGGAACATGGAGAGGACTTCAGGGACCCTAACTTTACCTCTCCAGAACTGGTTAGGGCCTGGCATTTCCCGACTTCCTAGGACATGAGTTGAGCATGTGAGTAGAATCAGCACAATAGATACAGAGTCTATTTTTTACTCTTCGTTCCCTCTCCTCTGATGTAAATTTGGAGCGACCTATCTCCATAGGTACTACTGGAGATGGAGCATGACGAACTTGAGGTACTGAGCGATCACTGATCACTTGTGAGGATATTGATGATGAAGGTGTTGGGGGTATAAATTGCAGGTGCTGGGATTTAGCAGACAGAAGTGACCTAGCTGATGCTGGACTGCTTGTTGTTATTTTTTAAGCATAAGTTTCTGATTTTCACAAAAGCTTTCAATGAACTCTCTTCAAATGGCGTAACATGGATGAGGTTACTAGATCGTTAAGGTCCCTACTTCTACTGACTGTGGCTTTACAATGCTACAAATGGCTAGACAACTGTTGTCAGGATTTGTGCAAAAATAATTCCACACATAAGAGGTGGATTTTTTTGGTCTTATGCCCAGGCATGACAATGGCCTTCTTTTTATCACTAGCAAGGACTGCTTCCAATGGTGCATGACTTGCCACAGTACAGCTCATTAACAGCACTGTTTGCTTAGGTTTAAGGCCCATTGTTAACTTGTTTTGTAGGGGCCCAAACAAACCAAGCACTTCAGCCACAAAAGTGGCACTGCTTGTCGCTGGAGTGCTTGCATTGTTAAACTGTACATCTCCTTTTTAATATGTTACCTAGGGGTGGGTGGGAGGGCCCAAGGACAATTACATCTTGCACCGCTTTTCTCTTCTGCCACTGCTGTGTGGCAATGTTTCCTAGATGTGCTATGAACTGCCGTGTATTTGTGTCATTGCTCTGTTGCTTAGCATTCAGCCAGGTCGCTGCAGTCTTTGTTTGTGTGTATGAAAATAATATTGTGACCTGTAAAATGGTCAAAATTGACTGCAAATGACTTGAAATTAGTGTTATTGAGGTTAATATTAATGTAGGGGAAAAAAGAGTAAAATGATGTGATTTTAGCATAAAAAATAGGGATTTTAGAAATCAAAACCGCAAGGTTAACACGAGGTTATTCCAGATCCAAAACCAGAAAACGGGGGTCAGTGAACATCTCTAATTACGATGTAGTTTATTTATCTACAGTTTAAACACCTGTAGTAGTGATTGATAGCTCACTAAGATAAAGAATTTATTATCATAAAGGTTACATACATGGATGCATGCTCCCAACAATTTGGACCTGCCCCAGAAAAGTAAAAGCATCACTTCCAAATTCCACCTACTTGCATTGTCTCTGCTTTAAAGATCACAGCAACAACATTAGTCCGTTTTGTATATTGTATAAATTATTTTTCATAGTGTCCAATTTCATATAATTAATTAGCATGTTTAGCCCATGGGATGTGAATCCTATTCCTGTTATATAGTTAATATGGTAATTATCCATTATGATCTTCCATGGTGCCTTCTTATTGTTTGTATTGTAAATAGGTGACCAAATACTTTACCATTTCCAATGTTCTCTAGGACTGTATATATTGTGCTACTGATATAGTGTGGTGTGCATGTCTTGTCCATTTCAATGCTTCTGTAAAAACTAGCAAATGTTTTTGCAAGAAAGTTTGTGATTCCTCATTCTGCACGTTCGTCCATCTGTAGCTACTGTAAGCCAAAGTGCTTGGTAGACTTTTCATTAAACAGATTGCATTACACATCCATATTCTGATGGTAGAAGAGACTGGCTTAAATAAAATCAGATGATGATGATAGTACTTTGAAAGCTTCCTGCAAAGATGCATTTTCTGTTTTTGTCAATGTTGTTTCAAGTTTGGTCAGTTTCTTTCATATTGAAAGAGTCCTGTACCCATATTGGTTGTATTTGGTCACTTGAGAAAAAGATTTCTGTGATGCTGGTGTTATAGAAGAAGATGCACCAACAGGATTTTTGAATCGTTATGAACGTTTTACTTTCTCACTTACACCTTTAAATTATTTTTATAATGTATGTAAGAAGCTTCCTGCAGACAAGAGTATGTTTGGTCATCCTTGGTAGCATTTGGTAATGTATATTTAATTTTTACACGATCTGTGTTTTCTTTGTCTAATAACCTGCAGAGTGGCATCGCTCCCATATTAAAAAAGTGGGACGCACCAATTTGCGGAGGGTGAAAATGCAAAATATACTTATATTATTATAAATAACACAAAAATACAACAATTGTAATAATTCACTCCCTAGCAGGTCTTACCCCACTGGTAAGGTTCTAAATTATAGTAAATAAAGTGTATTAAATTCAAAGCAAATTAATTGTTTATCTTTAAATATGAAAGTACACTTTTTTCAGCTCCTTTTTGGGTTGCTTCTATACTTTTGGACCTCAAGCTCACAGAGCCAGTAGGATTTAAGTTTAAACTCCATAGACTTTACTATTCTTCTTTTTCCCCCAGAGGCTTTTGAAGAAGCTTGGCTATAAATGCCTTATTTCTAATCTCTATAAGAACAAAACAGCTACCAGATGAAAAGACAACAGGACAAGTCCATGGATTAGGATGGCACAAAATTTTCCTTCCTCTTCTTGTGCAAGGAAACATTTTATCGATTGGCAGAAAGTGTCTCCTTGTGACAGAATGAATGTTGCTCTTACATTTGAGGGCTGTACTGTGGTGCCTGTCCCCAGTGTATAGGAATTGTAACTAATTATTGTCTGAATCAATATTGTGCATAGCCTTACATAAAACGGTTTCTTTTACATAGTTGCTGGGACTAAATGGGTAGCAATATGTGAACACACATCTTAAAAATGTTGTTCATCATTCTAAAGAAAATATTTCATAATAGGTTTATTTTCTCTTCCACAAATTGTAAATTTTTCAAATTTTTTTAGAAATAAAAAAAGGAATCAGTAAACAAGTAATCTATATCTGCGCTGTAAATATATTGTTGGGAAATTAATTGTTTCAGTATAAATAACCTCTAAAAAGTTAAATACACATGTGTTCCCTGATAATAGTACATTTACATAAAATACATTCTGTGATTTTGACTTTAATTTCCATTGTTGCATATAGCATATGAAAAAAGTCACTGGTGAAGTGTTTTATTCTTGATTTATGTACGTTCTTTCAATGCATATTTCCAAACGAAAGAAGTAATAAAATTATCACAATTCATTTATATGAACACTGAGGGTTGTTTTTTTTTCAAGATGTGGCTAATTTGGAGGGAACGTTTTCTGGCACGGAAGCACATTTGCAGTGTTGATCTAGACCAGTGTTTCCAAAATCCAGTCCTAAGGTACCCCCCAACAGTGCAGGTTTTCCAGGTGATAAGTGAAATAATTATACTACCTGTGGATCTTTCAAAATGTGTCAGTCAGTAATGGTTACACCTGTGCCCCAGCAAAGATATATGGAAAACAAGCCCTGTTAGGGGAACTTGAGGGCTGGATATGTGCAAACACTAGTGTGAGGAAATGGGGTTCTACTAGACTGAACTTTGTATTCATCATCTGTTTTTCACGGTTTAATGTAATTTTTAATTGTTGGCCCAGTCTAAGTACATATACCAGAGCATCGGTGTATTATTTCATGATATTAGATACACTTTGCCATTGCTACTACCTGCAATACTGTATGTAGTAAAAATATAAAGAATATTGCCATACTGTGTGAAAATAACAGGACAGCAGACGTCATTTTGCTTTTGTTAGCTAAGGTAATTACCATTTGTCTCAAATGTCCATTGTTATGAGGTGCAGCTTAGATTTGGTTTGTAATCAGAACAATGTCTGAGTTAACTAGTTGTCAGTCCATGTTAAGCTAGGTACACACCACACGGTTTTCTTTCAATAATCAGCCGACATACGACCGCTCGTTCAAAAGTCGGGTCAGTGTGTGCAGTGACATGATGGTCGAAAGTCTGCCCAAATGGACGATTATCGCCTCATTTGGTTGGTCGTACCGTTTCATATTTTCGTTCCAATCTTGTTTCCGCTGTGTAGTGTGTATAAACTTCCGACCGATCCACAACAGTGAGTATGAAATTACAATCATTGCTCACGACAACATGGCTGTAAAAAGTCACTAAAGGGACGGCCGCTCTTCCCTTTATCATCCTAAACAAGGCTAGTGTGTATACAGTCCATGGACCGAGCGATCGGACCATCGATCGCATGTAAAATTGCTCGGCATAAAAAGTTGGTTGAAATTTCTGTAGTGTGTACCCAGCTTTAGTTAGCTAGGTCAACAGGAAATCTGAGAGGTAATTAGGTTAGATCTTCTAGATGATATACAATGTGCCTCCACAGTAATATACTGGCTGAAATAGCATTGGGAAATGTATCAAAATAAATTTTATTGTATCACATAATCATGCAGTGTCATTCCCTGATGTAATATTGTTACCCCATGTTTAGTGTATCCAGCCAAAATAGCTAATTGAGTCATTGTATAATCAAAATAACAGGGACAGTATGTCTAGCAGCTAAAGTATCCACTGAAAGACTCCTGCTGTAAGGAGGAGGTTTGAGACATTTGACCCTACTTCCTGTGTGTACAGGGAAGATTATAGGGAGATCAGAATGCCAAGGGAGCTATTCTAGCTTGTAGGATCCTGGTGTACAAGACATCAGCGAAAAGGACCCTGGGCCATGCATCGTGGTGCCGCTGGAGGAAACCATACCAGGACAGGGTCTGTGTGAGCCAGTAACCCAGACTGGGTGACTCCGTAACTGTTTTGCAAATTTGTAGTGGTACTATTGCGGGAGGATAAGACTCAGAAAGAGACTAAGATTATTATTTTGGATTGCTTACTGCAAGAGACTGCATGCTACCATTTACCATGTAACTTGTGAACGTCTTGTGCTTTCATAATAAAGTCTTATTTTGGATATATTCTGGTCTACCTGAGTGAGTTGAATCCCATGGAGCGTAACTGCCATCCCAGCTAAGGGTGGTATCCTCACAACAGGTATAGACTGAAAAATATACATTGGAGATTAAATTTACACCTTTGCTGAAAACATAAATTTGGGGCTTAGCAAGATTATTGAAATTAGATAAAAGAGATGGATTGGGTATTATTCAGGTATGTTCCTTGCTGCTTAATAGGGCACACTGCCATTTCCATTCTGGAAAAAGTACTTGATTTATGCACAATCTTTGTACTGTCAAAGGTCAGTGTTCATCCTATAGTTTTATTTGGATGCTCCTTATAGTTACACGTCCATGGAGAAGAGCATTTTAAGACACACTTTCCCATAGTTTGTGAGAGCAAGGGGGCTTAGTGGTTAGCACTTCTGCCTCACAGCAATGGGGCATGAGTTTAATTTCTAACCATGGCCTTATCTGGGTGGAGTTAGTATGTTCTCCCTGCGTTTGTGTGGGTTTCCTCCAGATGCTCCGGTTTCCTCCCACACTACAAAAACATATTAGTAGGTTAATTGGCTGCTATCAAATTGACCCTAGTCTCTGTGTGTGTGTGTGTTTCTATATTAGAGAATTAGACTGTAAGCTCCAATGGGGCAGGGACTGATATGAGGGAGTTCTCTGTATAGTGCTGCAGAATTAGTGGCTCTATATAAATATCTGAACAGAACAGGATCAAATGCCAGTTGAAATAAAGACCGTCCCAGTATCCCTTCACTCATGATTGATTTAATCCACAATACAATATATTATGAAAAATTTAAATGTTTTACTAAAAGAGTTTGTTTCTAAAGTGGTTAGTTCTACCTTTGTTGGGACATTTAAATTTTTGCAATGTGGCTTTTCACATCTTTCTGCCATTCTGAGCACCTAGATCCACTTCTATTTCACAGAGCATTTTCCAAGAGTGGGGAGCAGGCGTGCTCCATGAGGCTTGCAGAGGGAATCGTCTTGATGGATGGGTACAAAGATGGGTACAAAATGAAAATAAATGTACACTGCTAATTGAGTATACATCATAAATAAGGTCCACTATTGATCTACACTTCACTCACGTTTGTACAATCTCATGCCTTTCTGGGTTAACATCTTACTTCATTCATAAAAAACCACGAAAAATGCATTCATAGAAGATTGGAGCATTTAAGACAATTGATCATAACCAGACTTTCCACTTTCCACTTTCCACATTAGAAATCATCTTTATGATCTAACCCCTTAATTCACTTGTCCACACCATTTTGCGAAGACTAGGGATGTGTATGAAGGCAGTTGGGATCATCAGAAAATCAGTGATAAATATGATGTGTCTTTACTACATCTACACAGCATAACCACTAGCATAATGTGTGTGTTGCTTGTAGCAGTAGCTAATCTGCTAATAATAAACATACAGCACTCAGTGAAAATTATTCAATATTATGCAAATACTATTGAAAAAAAATATTTGAGCAAATAGCAACTGACATTATGCATGTAAGTTTGTATTCATTATTGCACAGTTTTGCCTAAATCAAAAGTTAGTTGTTTTGCCCTTGATCATAAAAATAAATTATAAAAAAGTTAGCCAAATATATTATTGTGTTTTTACGCATGTTTCTTATTCATTTGAAAGTTACCTCCAGCATCCAATTTCTTACTATAAAAAAACAGTAGCATTCCTTCCTTTTATACCTCCTGGGCAGTCACTACATTGCCGTTCCCTGAACAGTGCCTCGACTGTATTCTAAATGTGAAAATGGCATTTTCCTTAAAAATGTAATTAAATTCAAACCCCTATTATTTACCACTTTAAAAATCCAATTGGAATCTTTTCTGCACTAGTCCTACTGAGCAATAAACGTATCATAATATAGCCGCAATGCTGATGAATGAAATAAATTCAGCTGGACTGGTCAATATGCAAACAGCCAATCAGAAGACAGATTGTGCTTTTGTCATCATCATCATCATCATCATGGATCTTTGCACCAGACTTCCAGTGGCCACAAAAGATAAGCCGTCCAAGAATCATATCTGAGACTCATCTAAGTCGAATTAGGTTGCATTTTATATGCCCTTTTATGTACAATCTACCTCTCCAGACGCATGGAGCTGCAGGTTTAAGATACACACAAATCTATATATGGTCGTATGTTGATGTGCATGCACAGTACAGTATGAGTCTACTTAATAAATACCTTCTATTAAGTGCTTCTAAATGTGAGCTACCTAGAAATTCCTGGAACCCCACCACAATTAGAAAACCAAACAATGCATAATCTACAAATGGAATAACTGCTGGCGCTTCTACTTCACAGTCCTCAAATAAAATAATGAATTCACAAATGCAGTGCAGAAAGTCCAGAATGAAAAGTCCAAAACAAAAGATATAGAGTTAGACCTTGTGCACTCCAAAGCTCAAGAGTGAGGGGAACAGAATTATATTCATTGATTAGAGAGAGATGGACCAATTACTAATCAATTATCGAGAAACTAGGAGTGTGGACCTTTTACAAACAGCATTGAGTATCCTTAAACTATCAAAAAATAGTAACAGGAAAGAATTAAACAGGTTTTCCAACAAGGCCTGATAAATCAAGATATAAGTTATATGAGAACAAAGGACTGCTCAGAGAAATTGATTATAAACTAGTTAAAAACACACAAATGATATAATATATATAAAAAAATTAGACTATTGAAAGCAATAGTATTTATTACACAATAATACTAGTTACAAGAACATATAAAATTATTCACATGAAGTTTTTGCAGATAATACGTAATACAATTCAGCCATTTAGGAAATATAAACTCATATGAAGGGTAATCAGCAGATGGTAGTGCAATTAGGGTTAGCTTGATAAACGATAAAAATATCAGTCACTCGTGAAATTCAGGATATTTAGGAGATAGTAAGGGTGAGTGTAAGATATCCATCCCTCCAATTATCGATTTTGCAGTTTGTTGCAATAAGGGGAAAAATCTCAGCCCACAGACAATACTGTTCTCAATGTAATGTGTCCCTCTGACCAAATTGAACCTGGGTATCAAGGATTTTGAATGTAGCAGTCTACCTATATAGCTCTGTTCTTTTGTCTTGTCCCTCTCCATGTGGAGTAATCCCAGATAACTTGGATAGCTGGAACAACCAACTACTGTCGGAAATGATCTGTTTGTTATATTCCTTTATAAAACTGAAAACGATGTCCGTGACAAAATTTACAAAGATCATTTTACAAGCTGAATATGAAAGTTTTACCTGCAAAGAATCTAGCAAATGCCTTTATGCGTTTCTGCGCTACATGCGCTTTCAGAGTCTACTGAGAGGGGACCACTAATAATGGCATCTGTGCAGACAAAACTGTAAAGTTTCATTTAAAAAGGTGATGCAGCAAAGGATTGTATTATAAAATCCACATGTAGTTATCCTTAATTAGATATTCTGTGAGAATGTATTGAGGAATCTTACATGTATAAATACATAGTAGTACTTCACAATAAATGTATCATAAAAACAAAACTACATGCGGCTACTAACAATCCACTGACAATCGCGTGTTCATAGAAGCAGTGAAAATCACATGGTTATCACCCTCATCAAAAGTGTAAGGCTGGGTACACACTACAGAAGATTCCTCCCAATGCGACATCAGAAACGATACACTATACACGTTTTTTAAGATTTACCTTCAAATCTGTGCTCTTCATCTGTTATTACTGTTCTCTGAAATGATCGTGTCTCTGCACACTCCATAGAGATCTATGGACACTGCTGGTCGTGAGTGCATACACACTGCAGCATTAGAACAACATTATTCTACAGCTGAACAAGATTTTAAGTCTGGTTGAAAAATCAAGTGAAACGATACAATGTGCTTTGGAACGATAATCGTTCATTGTTAGAGTGTACACATTAATGTGATATCGGACTGCATGGTCGTTTATCGTGTGATTGGCATGATAATCTGCAGAAAACCCTGTATTGTGTATACAGCCTAACTTCATGTGACTCACTTGCACAGTAAGGCAGTAAAGAAAAAGATACTTTGATCAAACATCATTTCAAGAATTAAACAAACGTATTCTAATATATAAATAATCCAATGAACTGGATGAACAGTCTGTATTTACAAGTTCAGAATTCAAAAATTGATTTGCCAAATTGACATAATTTACAAAGACTTCAAAAACTGTAATCATAAAACAGAATAGCGATCAAAACAGTCCATAACTTTGTATAATTATGGAGATTAAAAAATTAAACCCATTAAGGAAATAAAGAAAAAAATAACAATAAATCATCATTGATTGTAAGGTATCTCAGACCTATAATGTAATCATCTGAACATAACTATGTAAACAATTAAGATAAAAGGATTATCAATTTAATACCAGTGGGATTATTCCTATGTTTCTCTGAAAAATAGCGCGGTACCCTGTGATTACATTTTATTTTTTATTAATATTATGTTGATGCTCAAGAAACTAAATATGTAATATACTTATAGTACATCCTTTATTTATAGTACTCATTGGGGGCTATTCAATTGACTATTACAGTTAGTATGGTAATTTTAACGCAGATTTCTGTTTGTGTTCAGAGCTGCGAGGAAAAATCAGGTTTGATAATGCACACTATTACAGTATTAACGGTAATAGTGCATGGGCCGCGTTTCTCTCATGAGTAACGGTGTCAGCTGAATTCCCCTAACTCCTCTGCCATAAGTATCAAATGAGATGGGAGAAAGGAGTTGCAGGCAAACATCAGCCCTGGAACAGGAGATTTGTAAATAACAGAAGTCAGGCCCCTAAAAGTATAAATTCTCAAGCTCGGTTCCCCGAGAACCGAACACACCCGAACTTAGCAGATTCGAGTATCGAGCCGAGGCGGCTCGGTACTTTCGCGCACCCTCGGAATTGAAAACAAGGCAAACGTCAACTTCGTCAGATCACGGATCTTGTACATTTTGGATTCCATAAGTACCGCTCTCCATGGCGATCCAGCGCCATTTCACAGAGGGACACAGAAGGGGTAGCACAGTTCTTGGCAGTCTCTAGTGCAGTTGGGCAGCGTCAAACGTAGAAAAGAAAGGGGAGTGGTAGTAGTTTTCTCCAAAGTCTCCAGTGACATTCAGGAGAGTTCCATTGCTCCATTGCTAACTGTCATTGCTAAAATAGAAATAATAGGTCTGGCAGGCTTGGTCTTCTAAATCTACAGTAACATTGTACTGTGTTATCAAAATGGATTCACAGCAGCACACAGAAGACCTGGAGCACCAAGCAGCTGCTGGCACCAGTCATGATGATACTAATCTCTCTATGTCATCTGCTAAAGCTTATGTTTAAGAGCATAATGTTTTTAAGCCAGGGAAACAAAAATCTAAAAAAACACCCTTTACCTTGGTCAAGAAAAAATGACCTGTAATCCAGGCAAAGTTATCTGCAGAAAAAAAATTAAATCGCCAACATGCCATTCTACACACGCAGTGGCAAGGAAAGAATGAGGCCTTTGCCTTTCTCTATGAGTGCTAGTTCTGCAACTGTCACTGAGGCATTTTCTTATAAGGTCAGTCATGACCAAGCAAGACCTTGTTATTCGGACTCCAAAAGTGGTGTCCAAATACTTTTACGTGTAAAAGCAGGGCTGGAAGAAAACAGTAAGGCATTAGAGGAAAATGTATGTTCTGATTCAGAAATGACACAAATCCCTGAGGAGAGTCTATCCATGAGTGCTATGTGTAATCCTGACCTTTCTGATAGTGTGCCCATAATTAACGCCGCTTTCAGCATTTCTGCAGATGTGCGCATGAACAGCCCAAGTGTAGCCGGTGATACACAAGGATGTCACTTTGGAATTGCAACAGGATGAGAGGGATATTTGTGTAGCTGACGAGGACGCTAATGAGGATGTTGATGAGGATGATGTTGTTTGTGTAAGTCCTGCACCACTGGAAGCAGTTCTTGCACATAAGAAGAAGGCCATTGTCATGCCTGGGCATAAGACCAAAAAATCCACCTCTTATGTGTGGAATTATTTTTACCCAAATCCTGACAACAGTTGTCTAGCCATTTGTAGTATTTGTAAAGCCACAGTCAGTAGAGGTAGGAACCTAAATAATCTAGGAACCTCATCCATGTTATGCCATTTGAAGCGAGTCCATGGCTAGCTGTTGGGAAAATCAGAAACGTATGCTACAAAAATAACAACAAGCAGTCCATCATCAGTCAGGTCCCGTCTCTCAGCTAGATCTCGACACATGCAATCTACACCCACAACACCGTCCTCATCAATATCCTCAGTAGCAATCAGAGTTAGTCCTGCATCCAAGTTGCTAAGGCTAGATGACTCCTCCACTCTCCTGGATTCCTCTGAAGAATTCTTGAGCATTAGTCCCACTGCTGCTGTTGCTATTCCTGGGGGTGAATCTTCATCCCATAAGCAGACCAAGAAGAAGACTACTAGTAGTTTACAACAATTGACTGTTAAACAATCCTTTGCAAGAGGAAGCAAGTATGAAAGCTGTCACCCAATCGAAAAGCAGATCACAGATACCATGACCACTATGCTAGTATTAGATCTGCGTCCAATATCCACTATTAATGCAGCTGGTTTTAGACAATTACTTGAGGTCTTGTGTCCCTGTTACTAAATTCCACCACAACAACATTTTACTAGAAAAGCTATTCCTCACCTCTACCAGAAGGTTCGTAAAAATGTAATTAGTTGGCTACAAAATGCCATTCTACCCACTGTACACATAACCACAGATATGTGGACAAGCAGAACTGGGCAAACTAAAGATTATATGATTGTGACAGCCCACTGGGTTGGTGATTTGCCTTAACCAGCAGGAACAGTACCAGCATGTACCCAAGTACGTCACATTTGTCAGAGGCAGGTTACTCTGTGTATCACAGGCTTCACTAACAGGCATACAGCTGACAATCTGTTACAAAAGCAAAGGGATGTCATTGCAACATGGCTTATCCCGCTTGGACTCTCCTCAGGAAATGTCATTTCTGATAATGCCACCATTATTGTGAGATCATTACAGCTGGGTGAATTCCATCACATTACATGTTTTGCTCATACAATAAACTTGGTGGTGCAGAGCTTTTTAAAAAAATGACAGAGACGTGCAGTAGATGCAGTCAGTGGCCTGTAAAATATCTGGACATTTCCGGCATTCTGCAACAGCATGTAGGAGATTGCAACAGCTACAAGAGCAATTTAATTTACCCTGCCACCAAATGAAGCAAGAAGTGGGGAATTCTACCCTGTATATACTTATGCGGATAGAGGAACAGTAAAAAGCATCCATGCTTACTCCACAAGCTATGACATAGGGAAAGGAGGGGGGATGTTTTTTACTCAAGCGCAGTGGAGAATACTTTCCGTGTTGTGCAAGGTGCTGAAACCATTCGAAGTAGTCACCTGTGAAGTGAGTTCATACACTGCTAACTTGAGTCAAGTGATTCCATTAATTAGACTTTTGGAAAAGCAGCTTGATGAACTGAAGGAGGAGATTAAAGAAAACAATTACGCAAAGTATGTCGGACTTGTAGATCAAGTACTTTATTCGCTTCACCGGGATCCATGAGTTATCAAAACCTTGAAATCGGATCACTACATTTTGGCAACTGTGCTTGATCCTCGGTTTAAGAGCTATGTCTTCTTTGTTTCCAACTGACCCAGATCTAAAGAGGTGCAAGGAGCTCCTGGTGAGCAAGATGACAGCTCAAGTGTTACGTGACAGGACGTGTCTCCTCCTTCAATTTCTTACTCAACTGCTGCTAGGAGAAAAGTTAGCTTTCCCAAGACACCCAGGGATGATGCAGATGACGCAATATTCTGACATCTGGCCTGGTCAAAAAGGGATTTTGGAGTCCCATGTACCAACTCACTTTGCATTGCCTAAGCTTCCTACCCTCCAGTATATACTCGGAAAGAGTTTTCAGCACAGCCGGGTACCTTGTCAGCGATCGGCGTGGGAGGCTACTTCCTCAAAATGTGGAAAAGATGATGTTCATAAAAATGAATATCAATTTCCATGAGGAAGGCCTTTCCCACCAATTACATCAAAATACTGAGACTTCTTTAATGGTGGATTCCAGTGGTAATGAATTAAAAATGTGTGAGGATGATGTACAAACTGATGAGGGTGAAGATGAGGCTGAGGATTATAACAACAACATCTTGCCACAATAGAATTCATTAACAGCGCTGTTACCTTAGATGCCTTAAGCCCTCTGATAGCTTGTTTTTCTGGGACCCAAACAAACCAAGCACATCAGCATCAAAAGTGGCACTCCTTGTAGCTGATTTGCTTGGTTTGTTAAAGTGTGCATATCCTTTTTAGGATCCAACTTAAGGGTGGGTGGGAGGGCCCAAGGACAATTCCATTTTGCACTTTTCCTTTCAGCTACCGCTGTGTGCCAATGTTGCCTTCATGTGCCTTGCAAAAAATCTTAGACACCCATTGATGATGCAGGTGACTCAGCTCAACATTTTGACATCTGATCTTGTCTACTGTAAAAGAATTGACCAGAATTAGTGACACCTCTGCTGTAACTCCACCTGATCCTACTATCAACTATCAACATCGAAAAAATGGTGGAGGATTATTTTTTAATTTTTTGAACGCTATAAAGACAACAGTTTTATTAGCAAAGAACAACATCGCTTGCAAAAGTAATGTAAGTATGGATGTCTAAATAGATGTGCATATGTATTACCTTCCACTTTGCTGCTGTTTCATCAGTATTACACAAAGTGTTTGTAATCTGCACTTTACGTCAAAAGTACTAAACTATATTATATTTTTGGGAATTGGGGCTGATTCAAAGCTCAGTGATGAACTTGCTTTTAGCTGTGAATTACAATGGCTCTTTTTAGTGCATTGTCTGGCACCCAGGACTGTTCTGGGTCTGATAAAAGCATGCATCCCAGGGGAGGGAGGGGGGTCAGCGCTCATCGCCATGTATTAGCTGTAGAATTACCACAGTAATCCAAGGAACGGGTGGAGCGATCAAGTGAACCGTAACTGATTTCATAATCCAAGGACAATTCCATCTTGCACCACTTTTATTTGCTGACACTGCTGTGTGGCAATGTTTCCTAGATGTGCTAGGAACTGCAGTGTGTTTGAGTCATTGTTCTGTCGCTTAGCAATCAGTTAGGTTGCTGAAATATTTTTTTGAAATTGTATGAAAACAATATTGTGATCTGTGAGATGGTCAAACATGACTGCAAATGACTTGAAATTAGTGTTATTGAGGCTAATAATAATGTAGGGGGCAAAAAAGGAAAAATATGTGATTTTTTAGCAAATAAAATCGGGATTTTAGAAAAAAATCGGGATCCAAAATCATAACTAAAACATGCAAGGGCCGTTTCGCGTAAAGCAAAAGCAAAACACAAAGTTAATCCAGATCCAAAACCAAAACCAGAACACGGGGATCAGTGAACATCTCTACCTAAAAGGCAAGGTAAAGGAGGAAGAGCTGTGGCTATGGTGAAGAAGGCAAGGAGGGTAATGAAGAAAAAAACAAATTAAACAAGTAGTAAGCACAATAGCAACTGGTTAAATATGCAAAATCATGATATTGGGTTCCAAATGAGACCCATTGTCTGTACAGGGAACAGATGGTGGGTGGTTTTGGTTTTGCAAAACCGCCATTGCGTGTTTTGGTTTTGGTTTTGGTTTTGTTTGTTTTTGTTTTGCTATTTTGTTAGAAAATCAATGTTTTTGGGCCTAAAATAACCAAATTTAGTGCTCCACCTGTTTCATGGATAAGTAATCTAATTGTAAAGGTAATAAATGATCAAAAAACAGTTTAATTCCTGGTAGGTAGGCCTTCATTAATTCTACACACAAAACAGATTGTCTTCCTCTCCATCTATGCATATTGGCAATGCAGCCATCGTCTTTGGATGTATATTACACCCTACACTTATAGTAAAATATGTAAAGAAATGGAAAAAGGCAGTTTGCTTTCTGTCTCTATAGGCCCCCCTACACTTGTTGAAAAAAACAAAAAATTCTGCCATTATAGACTGTCCAATAATAATTGAAATGGACAAAGCCAGTTTGGTTTCTGTCTCTATAGGCCCCCCTCCACTTGTCGAAAATACAAAAATATTTAGCCGTTATAGACTGTACAATATTAATTGAAATGGAGAAAGCCAGTTTGGTTTCTGTCTCTATAAGCCCCCCTCCACTTGTCGAAAATACAAAAAAATTCAGCCGTTATAGACTGTACAATATTAATTGAAATGGAGAAAGCCAGTTTGGTTTCTGTCTCTATAGCCCCCGCGCCACTTGTTGAAAATACAAAAAAAATCAGCCGTTATAGACTACAATAATAAGAGAAATGGACAAAGCCAGTTTGGGGTCTCTCTGTCTATGACACCCTACCCTTAAGGAGACATTGCCCAAACAGCAGCCTTTCAAGACGGTACGTGATATGGAAATTCCACACGTCCCTTTCCTCTTTGGGGGTAGATTGCACCCTACACTTACATAGAAAGTTTTAAAAAGATGTTATCGTCATCTTCAGCTTCATCCTCACCCTCATCAGTGTGTACGTCATCATCACAGACTATCAATTCATCGCCGCTTGAATCCGCCATTAGAGAACAGTCAGTGTTTGGATGTCTTTGATGGTGAAGGCCTCCCTCGTGGAAGATGTAGTTCATTTTTATAAACATCATTTTCTCCACATTTTTTGGAAGTAACCTTCGAAGGCGATCACTGACTAAGTTCCCGGCTGTACTGAATACTCGTTCAGAGTACACACTGGAGGGTGGGCAGCTTAGGTATTGCAAAGCAAGTTTGTACATGGGTTTCCAAATGGCCTGCTTTTCCTCCCAGTAAGGAAAGGGACTGTCTGACATTTCCATATCAATTACCTCTTGAAAATAATCCTCCACCATCCTTTGCATGTTTATACTCGTATTGGATGGAGTAATGGGCAAGGTGACAAATTTTTTTGAAAAATCCTTCAAACCAGCCCAGATGTTAAATTGTTCTGGTCTGCCCCCTGCGTCTTCCCTGCTTCTTTTTGGGAAATTTAATTTTTTACGAGCAGCAGCAGCTTGAGAAAGTGAAGGAGGACACCTTCTCAAGCCGAGGCCCAGTTCAGCTGCCAACATGCTGAGCAATAGCTCCTTGCAAAAGTTCACATCTCACTCATTTACAAGTAAAGACTCAATGTAGGTCTTAAACCTTGGATCAAGCACAGTGGCGAAAACGTACTGATCCGAGTTCAAGATCTAAACTCGAGGATCATTGTGAAGCGAATGAATTACTTGATCGACAAGGCCAACATACTTTGCTGAATTGCTTGCTTTCAGTTCCTCCTTCAGTTTCTCAAGCTGCTTTTCCAATAGTCTAATTAAAGGAATGACTTGGCTCAAACTAGCAGAGTCTGCACTCACCTCACACGTCACAACTTTAAATGGTTTCAGCACCTTGCACGGCACTGAAAGGATTCCCCACTGTGCAAGAGGGAAATATATCCCCCCTCCTTTCCCAATGTCATGGCTTATGCAATATGCTTGGATGGCTTTGTGCTGTTCCTCCATCCTCTGAAGCATGTACAGGGTGGAATTCCACCTAGTTACCACCTCTTGCTAAAGTTGGTGGCAGGGCAAGTTAAACTGCTCTTGGAGCTGCTGTAATCTCCTACATGCTGTGGCTGAATGCCTGCAATGGCCTGAAATTTTACGGGCCACCGAAAGCATCTCCTGCACCTCACGGTTATTTCATAGGAAGCTCTGCACCACCAAGTTGATGGTGTGAGCAAAACAGGGAATGTGTTGGAAATCATCCACCTGTAATGCTCGCACTATATTGTTGACGTTATCAGAAATGACATATCCTGGGGAGAGTCCAAGCTGTATAAGCCATTTATCAATCACATCTCTTAGTTTGAGTAACAAATTGTCAGCTGTATGCCTGCTAGTGAAGCCGGTGATACAAAGAGTGGCTTGCCTGTGACAAATGTTTCGTAGTGGTGTAAATGCTGCTGCTGTTCCTGCTGGTGAAGGTGAATGACCAACCCAGTGGGCTGTCACAGTCATATAGTCTTTGGTTTGGCCACTTCCACTTGTACACATATCTGTGGTTAAGTGGACAGTGGGCAGAATGGCATTTTTCAGCGCAATCTCTACATTTTTACACACTTTTTGGTATAGTTGTGGAATTGCTTTACGGGAGAAATGGTGTCGCGATGGAATTCTGTAACGTGGACACAAAACCTCAATTAACTGGGAAAAACCAGCTGCGTTTATTGTGGAGATTGGACGCAGATCTAACACTAACATTGCAGCCATGGCGTCTGTGATTCGCTTGGCGACTGGGTGACTGCTGTCATATTTGCTTCCCCTAGCAAATGATTGTTTCACAGTTAATTGCTGAAATGTAGGACTGCTCATTTTCTTGACCTGCCTCTGGGCTGATGATTCACCCCCAACAGCAGCAACAGCAGCAGCAGCAGTTGGACTAACCCTTTCTTCAGAGGAATCAATAATAGTGCAGGAGTCATCCAGCCTTAATAAGTGGAATGCCGGGCTAACTCCGAGCGCTACTGAGGATATTGATGAGGATGGTGTGGTGGGTGTATTTTGTAGCCGTCGGGATGTCAGTGACCGGAGGGTCTTAGCTGATGATGGAGTGCTTGTAATTTTTTTGGAAGAACTTTCAGCTTTTCCCAACACTTTGCCATGAACTCTCGTCAAATGGCGTAACATAGACAAGGTTCCAAGATGGTTAAGGTCCCTCCCTCGCCTGACTGTGGCTTGACATACACTACAAATGGCTATGCAATTGTTGTCTGGATTGGGGTAGAAGTAATTCCACACATAAGAAGTGGATTTTTTGTTTTATGCCCAGGCGTGACAATGGCCTTTTTCTTGTCACGTGCCAGAACTGCTGCCACTGGTGCAGGACTTACACAAACAACCTCATCCTCATCAACATCCTCATTAGCGCCCTCGTCGCCTACACAAATCTCCCCCTCATCCTCTTCTAATTCCAAAGTGGCATCCTCAATTTGTGTATCACCGGCTACACTCGGGCTATTAAGGCACACATCAGAAGAATGCTCATGATTAGACATCCCACTGTTGGATGGACTCTCCACAGTGATTGGTGTCATTTGTGAATAAGAGCAAACATTATCCTCTAATGCCTTACTGTTATCTTGCAGCTCGGCTTTGAAGCGTAACAGTAGTTGAGCACCAATTGTAGGCTCGGTAACTTTTTGGGATCTGCCACTAATAGAGAAAGGTTAAGGCCTCATTCTCTCTTTGCCACTGCGTGTGTAGTATGGCATGTTGGCAATTTTTTTTTTATCGGCACTTAACTTTTCCTCAGTTACACTTCTTTTTTGCTTCAACACAGTAAATTTTTTGGGGGTTTTTGTTTTTTGGACTGATTTGAAACACTGTGTAGTTTGACATCGCCTTGCCCAGATGACGTACTGGGAACACTACCATCAGGACTGGTGACAGAACCTGGTTGCTCATTCTGCTCATATGTGGACTGCTTTGAATCCATTCTGAGCCCAAAGCACTTGTAGTGCTACAAATTGTTTAAGATACTGCTGACAGATAGTAATTTTGACAGCCAGAAATATTTAGGCAAAATAATGGGGGACACCCCAAAAGCACTGGGAAGTGCTAAAAATTATTTGGTAGATACTGCTGACAAATATGACTTTTGACAGCCAGAAATCTTTATGCACAATTATGGGGGACACCCCAAAAGCACTGGGGAGTGCTAAAAATTATTTGATAGATACTGCTGACAGATAGTAATTTTGACAGCCAGAAATATTTAGGCAAAATAATGGGGGACACCCAAAAAGCACTTTGAGTGCCAAATATTGGGGGGAAAAAAAATCCTCTATCCTTCTCTCTTCTCTAGCGATTTTTGTTAGTACAATTGGAATCAGAATATTGTATTCTCTGTCCCTGCTTTAATCAGCCTGTGACTACACCCTGCTCTCTCCCTCTGTCAAATGGCGATGGATTTGCTGTGGAGGCGTGTATTTATAATCTTCAAGTATTGCGAGAACCGAGCCCCGAGATCCGCCGACGTCACGATGCGTTCAGCCTCGATTTGGATTCTGAGCGGGCGGGAAGAGTACCGAGCCTGCTCGGCTCGGTACTCGGATACTCAAAGTTCGGGCGGGTTCTGTTCTCGGGGAACCGAGCCCGCCCATCTCT
Organism: Mixophyes fleayi; assembly: GCF_038048845.1. Taxonomy (NCBI): domain Eukaryota; kingdom Metazoa; phylum Chordata; class Amphibia; order Anura; family Limnodynastidae; genus Mixophyes; species Mixophyes fleayi. The sequence continues at coordinate 101,337,821 of NC_134409.1, forward strand.
AGCAAAAATGGTAATCCTACGATTCCAGCAATTTATGGAAACACTCCAAAATAAATGAATAAATTACTTTACAGAACATTATCCTATCCGAGATTGTACATATGATACTAACATTCACTTGTGATTTCTTACTCTGCAACAAACATGTGTAAATAACCTCAGGAAATGATGGATATACAGAATGTCTTCAGATTTTGGCGACTATAAAATAACGGTTTCCCACTTCATTTAGAATGCCATGGCTGCTTCTATCAAGAGGTGTTGCTCACCTATTTCATTCCCCAGGAATGTAAACCTGCCAGATATCCTATCTGCCATGTGATCTGTGGCAAAATACAATACACTTGTGGTGAGATGCTATTCAGATTCCCGAAACTAGATTACCCAGGGTGGAGTGTAAGAATTTCTGGATTCCAGGAAGAAAAATAGAGGAGTTCCAAGTTGGAGGTAATATTGAATCCTAGAGCAAAGAAACAATTTTTGTGGAGTAGTCATTGTAGATGAGATAGAATGGCACTAAATCAGCAAACAAGTGCTGTTGGCACTGTCTGGTGATGTTTGGTGGGACTGGAAAGTTTCCACCTGTGGTAGGACATTTTAATGACTGATCATTAGCTCAAAAGGATCATAGAGATGTCTTGCTGCAAGAGACCATAAAAGGGGCAGAGGAATCACAGATGTTGTCAGAATGGAAAAAACAATCCAGAGAAAAAAGTTACCTTCCTTGATGGCTACCCATCTGAGATCGTATGCCACCTTAGATGACATTCTCAATTTGTCTTATCATAAGAGCGTTATCAGGCTAGTTTTATAGGTGGTACCTTGCTGAAGCACACCTGTCATGTGTCACAATCTGCCTCGGGCAGCTCCTGTCTGCCAGGTACTATGTTGGACTTTTGCTTTTGTGTGTATCCAGCCTGCAGTACCACAGTTCCAACAAAAGGGCCACTGTGGTACTTGAACTGCTCTCCTACCTGCCAGATATAAGCTCAATACTCCAGGATGCTTAGCACCTCTCCCTGGCCTATAAAGACTGCCTTCACCCAGCAATTCTTGCCAGTTCATCTGTTGCCTTGACCTCTGCTGGTTCTCCTGTGAGCTATCTTTGTTTGACTTCCTGGATTTGACCTCTGCTTTTCCCTCCATTTTGGCATCTCTTCCTGTACCCCTGACTCGGCTTTGTTATGACAGCTCCCACAGTTCGCATACTGTTTCCAGTATCTCCTGTGTATCGGTCCGTAGACTATTTTCTCCTGTGTGTCATTTCCGCTGTCTAGTGGTAATGCGTTGCAGACCATCGCATACTGTTTCCAGAATCTCATGTGTATCATTCCACAGACTATTGCATCCTGTGTGTCATCTCCACTGTCTAGTGGTAATGCATCACAGACCATCGCATCCTGTTTTCAGAATCTCCTGTGTATCAGTTCGCAGACTATTACATCCTGTGTGTCATCTCCACTGTTTAGTAGTAATGCGTTGCAGACCATCGCATCCTGTCTCCAGTAACTCCTATGTATTGGTCCACAGACTATTGCATCCTGTGTATCATATCCACTGTCTAGTAGTAGCGCCTCGCATCCTGTCTCTGTTATCTCCTGTGTATCGGTCTGTAGACTATTTTATCCGGTGTGTCATCTCCTTGCTATAATAGCCATAATCTGCTGACTTTTCATGCCTTACCATTTATTGCATCACTTACCTGTGTATCCCGTGTTTAATAAAAACCACTTTGTTCCACTTGCATTTTCTCCGTGGTTTTTATATTGGGATTCCTGATATTACAATTGTAGCTCATTATAACATGAACCCTTGAGGTACAAGGTGTTCTCTTGTAACCCAGGCTACAATTCAGCACTGAATTGACAGGGGGAGATGACCTAGGCAGTTACATAGTGGAGTAAAGACAAATGGGAGTGACAGAAGGGTAGACGTGACACATGGGAGAAACATGAGGCTATAGAAGAGGACTGGGACAGTTGATACACAAACAAAGGACAACAGACACAAGAATAAATACATGGGAAGACAAGTTGGTTAAAAAATAAAAAATAGGTCACAAAGCATATATGTGACACATAAGGGAAAGGGCAGACATGAAACAAGTGGAACAGAAGAGGTAGTTGATATAATTTATATTGGGGAGGAAGGTTGCTTGCTTTGTTGGGGTCTTTGTTAAATAATGGGCTGAATTTTATACAGACCAATGGTGTTGTATTATATGCTGGACAAGCAGGGATTGTGTTTTGAGCTTGACTACATGCTAGTCTTATATATGTGGACATTATTATATACTGGACAAGTAGGGCTTGTGTTTTGAGCTTGACTACATGCTAGTCTCATATATGTGGGGCATTATTATATACTGGACAAGTAGGGCTTGTGTTTTGAGCTTGACTGCATGCTAGTCTTATATATGTGGACATTATTATATACTGGACAAGTAGGGCTTGTGTTTTGAGCTTGACTACATGCTAGTCTTATATATGTGGACATTATTATATACTGGACAAGTAGGGCTTGTGTTTTGAGCTTGACTACATGCTAGTCTCATATATGTGGGGCATTATTTTATGCTGGACAATTAAGTGGGCTGTGTTATACTATGCTAAAGGGCTTTATTAATTTATTTTGTCATTATAATTATATGATAATCACTTTAAATATAGCATAAGCTTGAAGTAGTATAGACAGTACTAATCCTTTCTAGAATAGGTGAGACTGAGGAAAATCTGCACTGTGAATCCTGTCTTTGCCTCTATTTGCATAAACACATTAACTCATTTGCATAGCCATGCTCTAATCAAAAGTGTGTGTGATTTGCATACATCTCTATGCTTGATCTTTTTCAGGAGAGGGTTTCATTTTCAAATTTCCCATTGAATATAATTTTTCCTGCAAATTGTCATGAGATTTGCATGAAAATCCACATTTAATGCAATGAAACATTTATTTAAATATTTTATTGATATAACAACTTATAAGTGAAGTTGAAAATCATTTATGTAAGTCACACAGGTATAGCTTAAAAGCTGATATTGTGCTAATGTGACATCATTGCTCCTAGTTCTACTCTCTGTACATGCTTTTTGTATGCTTTTTGTTTTCCAGACATACTTGACTTTAGTGTGCATAGCATGATAGCTTTGCCAGCCTGATATTTACCTGGAGGTGTATTGTTCACTGTGATGCCCATATCACTTTAAATTCTTAATGGCTGACATCCTTCCTTCCCTTAAACTCTTAACTCCATTTAAATAATCTTAAATAAATGACACAACAACTTAGGTGCCAGGCAAACCAGGATCCCCCAGCATTTACCATGGGACATCCGCAAACGGGGGACAACCAACACACTCCAGGCGCACATATTTACCTTAAATGGGGCAGCTGCCCTGGGCACTACAGAACCCGCCCCCCTTCTGGGCTAACGGAAGCAACCACAAGCTGACCTGCCTGGGCGGTACTTGGACCGAGACTATAGCCAATTCCATCGAAGATCAGTGGGTTAAGTGTGCCCGCTTCCATAATGTGCCCTCACCACTGGCCGTCGACTGCACTGTGTTTTCCGGCCAGGCTCCGACCTTTAGAGCCAAGACCCACCACCACACCTACAATACCTCTGCTATGCCCTTATAAACATCTCCAATGAACAACAACATGAATTAATCACTCAAATGAACACCATTTGGCCTGAAAACGAATAAGTGGGTGCTCAATCCACAAACCACCTAACAAGTGAGTGAACCGAGCTATAACCGAGTTAATCTTCTTTTGTACCTCATCTGCCACCCGACCATTGCAGAAAAAATGCCAGCTCATTGTAGGTACTATATTGGACCAGCATATGATCAGGTCAGGCCATGAGGCATGGACCCAAGCTAGTTCACACCGAATCGAGAAAATAATAGCGCAGATTTTCCCAAGCCCAAATCATTACCCCCCAGATGAACTACCAATACATGGGGTACGCCTCGTTTTGTTACCTCATCTGCCAAGAGTTTCCTAAAACCGGGCCACCGTGAACCCCTCTGACCTATACAGTGGACCACTATCGACCCCGGGGAGAAGACATGTCCCTTGCTGCTCTATGTAGCACAGCTCAATGAACATACGAGTGTCCAAGCACCCAGATCTGCCGTGGAGTCTTGTGGTCTGTAAGAAGCAATAAAACAATATAAACATTAGCATACATAACAAACAAGCACATTTCAAAGGAACGTGAACATAAAAGGAAATAGAAAGAAAAGGGGACCAGAACGTGCCCTAAAGACTCAAAATGTACACAAATATCCATCGGTAACAGCAGCCCACCGACCCAGAGGTGTACATTCACACAAAGGGGAAGAAGAAAAACAAAGGTGGGAGCAGAAGTACAAACAAAGGTAAAACCATAAAAACCTTGTGGTGCCAAGTGCCAATAAGGCCCACTTTTTAGAGGAAAAAAGGAGAAATCCATTTGCGCCGTGCTTCTAAAAGCACAAGCAGCCGAAACCCTTTGCCACAGCAGCAGAGAGAGTAAGTTGAGAAGAAAAGTCAAGGAAAAAGAGATGGTTGCATATAACATTTATACACATCAGTTTTCCACCTGCCTAACTCCTTTATAGCAGGTCCTGATGCTCCAGCAACCGCCGCAGATGTGGCGACCCCAATACGGAACGAATGCATGCCAATCTGGGAACCGGCCATCCCAATTGCCGCCAAAGTACGGTTAAACACCGCTGAAAATTGGTACCTGGTGAGGGAGGAACCATCGCCATGCACCAGCCACGGGAGAGCACCACTCGGCCACAGGCAAGCAAATTCACTGATTATTGCAATCGGGCACACAGAACAACCAACTTTCGGGACCATTGTAATCCAGCACCCTTGCACCAGCTGGTCTGATTTAGATCTTCTCACTTTGCAGCATAACAAACTGTCAGATAACACCACGTGCTGGGCTAACATACCACAAAGAGGGTCAGACCTGGAGGAAGCAATTAGCTCGCTCACCCGGAAGGCGTCAAAGTATAACACAACATGAGCCGCATGAAATAAAGTCACCTCATAGCTGTTCCGCGTCACCTTTGGGATTGTGTACAATAAGCTCAACAAAGGGGGCCACTACTCAGTCTCCTCTAATCAGGAGGGTGCTCCCTCAAAAAGCTTCTGGTGTAGTCAGCCTCCCTACGCAACCTGTCAAAGAATGATATACCTGCCAGGGACCCTGCCACAGCAGCTCTAAACCTGCCCGCCTGGAACCCTGCGAAGACAAATGCAAGCATGCACTTGTCCCCACCTTCATCACCACCATGGCCCTGGCTCCAGAAAGTGCATCACTCATTTCGAGCAACCCAATACTTCTTCCGAGTCAAAGGAGCAAGGGATGATTCGGCCAGACCCTCTATGTCGGTTTTTCAATCTTCCATACATAAGTGGGACAGGGTAAACCCCATCAGGAATGCCCCTGGAGCTAAAGTTTTAAACCTCCCTACTTGCCCCCTAGACAAAGTATCCGCCAATGCATTCTAATCACCTGTAACGTGCAGCGCTTGGAAGCATATGTCGTAGGGCAATACCAGTCTGAGCAGAAGTGTAATCACCGGAGGTGAAGTGGCCCTCTGTCGATCAATAGCCTGCACTACTCCGAGGTTGTCACACCAGAAAACTATGTGTTTCCTGACAAACCTGTCTGCCCAAAGCTTTACCGCCACTACTATTGAGAAAATTTCTAGGAGAGTTAAGTTAGCCGTCCAGCCGGCCAGCACCCATTCCGTAGGCCACGGGGCAATGCACCACTCCCCCGCATAATAGGCCCCAAAACCTACCGCCCCAGCCATGTCCGTAAAGAGCTCTAGATCTTGGCTAGACTCCGGAGGTGCAGGACACAAACACACTCCATTAAAATCTTGTAGGAACAGGTCCCAAACTGCCAAAACCTACCAGATCTCTGCAGAGAGAGGGATTCGACCATGCGGGCATCTCTGGCACAAACTGAACTCTTTATTTACACTCCTCTTCCTCCAGCACAATAATCATAATGGTTGCAGCAATAAAGAAATATATACAGCTCCTTACTCTCTCCAGCACTGTTCTTCTTGAGCAAAATGAATATGATTGCAAATATATCTCCTTACTCCTCATGCACAGTTCTTAATGTTATCAAGAAGTTATATAACAAAGTTCCCATGTCTCTGACACTCTAGTACTCCATACTTCACGGCAGTTCACCCCTTCTCTGCAGGGGCATTCACATGAATGCTAACAGCCAGGCAGCTTCTCATTGCAGTTCTGACACACGCTATGTAACTCGCAACTGCAGCTTACCCCTCCTCTGCGTGATTAATTTCTCCTTTGGACTTCTCTCTGTGTATGCATAGCCTCTGGCTCTGACACTTTACTCTGTGAAGATCCCCTGAAGATCTGACACTTGCCTCTTGCAGCAACCTTCACTCCAGGGTCTCTTCCATGCAAAATGTCCCCCTCTCTCTTGGGGTTCTCTTTAGTGATATGGGGTTGTCCCCCTCTCTGGGATTGTGAACTCCTCCCCTCTGTATATGCAGCCACACTACTGCATGCAGTAATCACCATTTCTCTTTTGGGGTCCTTTCCCGTATAGGCTCCCCCACTCTTGCTTCGGGGACAGTAGTGATTGTCTCTAAGCAGCAGCTGCCACTCACCTGCTCCTGGAACACCAAGTTCTCCAAGGTCCCCAGCTTTCACATCAGCACTGCTGGTCCTGTTTCTCTTTCTGTCTGTGTCTCTTTGTGTCTCTCTCCCCCTTGCTGACAGCCCCTCCTTCTTCTCACTCAGTCTCTCACAGGCTGGGCTGGGCTATCACCATAGCAACCAGCTTGTGTCACTTTTCACAAACACCTAACTTGCCTTTTATGTGACCCCCTCCTGTATTCATTGGGGTGCAGGGTTTACTAAAATGCCACTAGGGGGCATTACAATAAGATGCGGTTGTTACGATTCCTAGTGATTTTAGGAAGCAGCAACAGAAGTATAATAAACCAAATGTCTTTATTCAGGCAGAATACATAAACAAGGATTCAGTTTGTAGGATATGCAGATTTCCAGGTAGCAGTATAAACAGGTATAACTCAAATCCACAGATATGAACAGGTGTAATCAATTACAGGAAAGTCCACAGAGCAACAGGTTCCAAGTAATGATAGATACAGTTAAATAGCAGGGACAAGTATAATGAGTTACCCCAGTCCAGGAGGCAAGAGGCTGTCCAGGGAAGCAGACAAACTGAGTCCAGTGACCAAACAGAGATCAGGGTAAGCAGAATCCAATAGCCAGTCAGAGGTCAGGGTCACAAGCGAATAAGCATACTCCAGTAATCAAGCCGAGGTCAGGGCAACAGGCAAACAAACAGGGTCCAGGAATCAGGCAGAGGGTAACAACAGGAGGTCAAACAGCAGCTAAGCAAAACTGGAACAGAGAGTAACAGGAGACAAGCAGCAGCCAGGTAAAAGAACGATGAACTGTCCTGAGCACAGGTGAGGCAGGTATTTGAAGCTGTGAGACAGGTGCAGTTCTAATTAGGCAAGGAGGTTAACTCCTACAGGCATGGTGTAAAGTTCAGGAGCAGAACAGCAGCACCTCTGGTGGATTTGAGGTACTGCTGCCACATACAAAATATAGGCAGAATCGTAACAGCGGTGCTGCTAAATATGCACCGCTAAGATGCACTATACGAAGTGATCAGTCTCCTGCAATCCTATCCGGCAGCTTAGCACTTCTGCTGACAGAAGAAAGTGTGCACAGCACTTTCACTATATCGGATTCTGCAAAGCCAGAGAGCAGAATCCCATAGGAAATGACAGGTAACACCATTCAGAGATGGCATTACCTGTCCGTGCAATGCGAAGCTTAGCAAAGCTTGATGTATTGCAGAACATCGCAGTCCCCATAACATAGCAATCTATGGGGACATAGATGCTGCACAGTATTAGCCTAAATGTAAGAGATTTCTGTGAAATCTCCTCCATTAGAAACAGCTGTTTCCACATGTTTTAAGTGGAATATTAGCTTGATGCATAGACTCCTAATTCCCTTTATTTAATCAGCTTACATGAGGGACATATGCCATAGGAACATTTATTGGCTGTGTTTAGACATGACATTTTACCTTTGCACCTAGAGATCAAGACTTATGCACAAGTAGGTTTTACAAAGGGATCCCAATCCCATCTCTGATTGCAAAAAAATCCCAACAAGATTGATAGTATATGCATGAGATGTTTAAGCAGGTGCAACAGTTCAAAAGGAGATGCATATTCTGCTGTTTGTAAATTACCCCCACTGAAGGTCATTTACAAAGAACACCTGATACTTACAGCAAATTGCTTTGCTTCTGCATTAGCACGCCGGAATGGTACACCAGTGCACAATAAGGGGGACGCCTGCTTTCCAAGTATTCCACAGATACCTCTGCAATCTAGAAGGGCACCTAGATGCAGAGAGAGGCACCCTCTGCAAAAGTGGTAATATCCCATTAAAAATCCAACATTCTACTTTTTTAGTACCACTTCTTTTAATAAACTAAATGTTTCCATTTTTATTCTTAAAACAAATGAGGCTCAATTTAGCTTCATTTTTTACTTAAATTAATCATGAGAGGCACCAGATCTGTTTATTACATGTGTCAGTTTTACGAATGTGAAGCTTTTTATTATATTTGCCGGAGCTTACCCAGCAATGTGCTTATCTGTAACATAGAGGCACATAATGCATCACATGGAATATATAGGATGGACATGAAGAGCTGAAGTGGAAATGACAGTGTTCTCTTCTGCATAGCAAGGAACACCCCACCTATCTAATTTTGATAATCTCACTCCACATTAGGAAATCTAATTTCTGGGCTGCACGGTAAAGCTAGGCACACCAGTACACGATTCCCCACTTTGCATGGAATGGTCTTACTCTCCAAACTAATCTCCTCTGTACAAACTTCTGCTCCCAAGAGAGATGCACTTATATGTGACACACTTTTGTGTGTTTGAAGACTTGTTTTACATTAGCCAAATGTCCCCAGAAATGAGCTTCCCAGCGAAGTGCATCAGGAAGGCGCAATATGCATCCCATTGAAAGTATAGAATGAGAGTGACGATCATTTTCTGTATTGGAAATGTCTTTGATGACCCCTAAAAATGTGTCCTCTCCATGACGTTATTTCGTTTCAATAATCTCACTTTGCACTGGTCCACAAATCTTGGCACACCTGCACACAATGGGGCACATGACACATCACAGGATTTTGTACTGCGCTACACCTCAGCCATTTTGCATTTTGGTAAATTAGGCCATCACTTTAGAAATTACAGGTCTTCTTTTGTTAGGTCCCATTGCTCGCTGTATCTTGCGTTAAAGTGTTCTGCACATCCTCAGAAGCGGATGATACGCCAGTAAATGTAAGTACATGCAGTTCTTGTCCAAATGCAAATTACACTTCAGATTGCCTACGGCTTGAAAGGCGGAATGGAGGAGGGAATAGGTGGACGCACTTAGGCAATATACAGTAAGAGCGTACCGAGGTCGATTGCCTGTACATTTGTCTGAATCAAGCTCAGGGCATCTCTCAGGTGCAGGGCCGGACTGGGACTAAAAATCAGCCCTGGCATTTAAAATACAGAGGCCCACCTCAGTTCAAGCATGAAAGAAGCTTTATGCCGCCGCGCAGCGGCAGCACCGAAAAGGGCGTGACTTCATTGTTTTGTGGGTGTGGCCAACATGGGGCATTCATACATACATTATAATAAAACATTACATTTATCACAGCCCCCTCAGTGAAACAAAGGCCCCAGTCAGTGAGATACACACAGCCCCAGTCAGTGAGACACACAGCCCCCCTCAGTAATACACACAGCCCGAGTCAGTGAGACACACAACCCCCCCTCAGTAATATACACAGCCCCCCTCAGTAATATACACAGCCCCCCTCAGTAATACACAGTCCCCCCTCAGTAATATACACAGCCCCCCCTCAGTAATATACACAGCTCCCCTCAGTAATATACACAGCCCCCCTCAGTAATATACACAGCCCCCCCTCAGTAATATACACAGCCCCCCCTCAGTAATATACACAGCCCCCCCTCAGTAATATACACAGTCCCCCCTCAGTAATATACACAGTCCCCCCTCAGTAATATACACAGCTCCCCTCAGTAATATACACAGCTCCCCCTCAGTAATATACACAGCCCCCCCTCAGTAATATACACAGCCCCCCATCAGTAATACACAGTCCCCCCTCAGTAATATACACAGCTCCCCATCAGTAATATACACAGCCCCCCCTCAGTAATATACACAGCCCCCCATCAGTAATACACAGTCCCCCCTCAGTAATATACACAGCCCCCCCTCAGTAATATACACAGCTCCCCTCAGTAATATACACAGCCCCCCTCAGTAATATACACAGCCCCCCCTCAGTAATATACACAGCCCCCCCTCAGTAATATACACAGTCCCCCCTCAGTAATATACACAGTCCCCCCTCAGTAATATACACAGCTCCCCTCAGTAATATACACAGCTCCCCCTCAGTAATATACACAGCCCCCCCTCAGTAATATACACAGCCCCCCCTCAGTAATATACACAGCCCCCCATCAGTAATACACAGTCCCCCCTCAGTAATATACACAGCTCCCCATCAGTAATATACACAGCCCCCCCTCAGTAATATACACAGCCCCCCATCAGTAATATACACAGCCCCCCTCAGTAATATACACAGCTCCCCATCAGTAATATACACAGCCCCCCCTCAGTAATATACACAGCCCCCACTCAGTAATACACAGCCCCCCCTCAGTAATATACACAGCTCCCCTCAGTAATATACACTTACCTTGTTGCTCGGCGGAGGGAGCTCAATGTGATGTGCGGCTGTTGCCAGTGATCACATGGGACGCGCACCATGTGACAGGTGCTGTCCCATGTGATTAATATCACATGACCGCACATCACATTGAACTCCCTCCGCCGAGCAGCGCACAGTGAGCTGCGCTGCTCGGGTGGGCATGGTGCCCCCATCGGATCGGCCCAATTAGCCATTGGCCCTTCTGGCATTTGCCAGAAGTGCCCGATGGCCAGTCCGGCCCTGCTCAGGTGCATGTTTTTTAGCTGTATCACTTGTCCTAGCTACAGGGCAGGTGTAAGTACCAACTGATAGTGATAGCTGACACATATGCATGCACGAACATGTGTTTTGAAATAAGACAAACTGTACAAATGCATCGTATGTACAATAGGCATTAAGAGCATCATGAAATATGCATTTCATGTAAAAAAAAATACAAAAATATGTTTTTACATACTTTGTTATGGGACTTTATATTGCTCATATGGATGTGTGTATCCTGCAATGTGTTCTGTCTGTCTGCATATGGTAACTAATGTATAGCTAGAGTGTACTTATACCCAGTTTCACATAGAAATGTTCCTTGAGATCTGCTTGTATTTGAATATGGGCGGACATGCATACGAGTTACATCCGAGTTTTTCTAAACATGAATTGCGTTCACATTGCATTCCGAGATGAATCAGGCCCTATGGCCACAATCTGTTCTCTAGCACATACGTTTTTTTCAAAATACACACTTTTGTTACGGGACCTCTGCTTCAGAATGAACAGGTCAAATTCACTAGTGTTCTGTAAAGAAGTATGATTAACTGCTCTTTGTGGTATTATATGCTTAGGGCTTCCAATTCTTTAAAATAAAAACAGCACAGGACAGTCATGTGACCTGAAGTTTTCTTAGTTCCTAAATGGAACACCTTGCTTTTTTTTTTACACCAAATACAAATGTATTATTGTAATTTTTTTAACGAGAATGTATTATGGAAGAGATTCATAGGAAGAAAAGATGGATAATATATACATAGGAGCCCTGTGTTTGATCCCTATTATTGTTCTTTAGTGTAATGCAGTGGATTCCAAATTTTGTCAGTTCAAGGCACCCTTAGGGTCTCCAAAAAATTTTCTGCCACCCCTAAGCCAAAATAATTACCAAGTACTCCCCCGCCTTGCTTACCACTGGCCCTGGCAAAGGCACCCCTGTGAGATCTCCAAGCACCCCAGGGAGCCTAGGCGCACAGTTTGGGAACCACTGGTGTAATGGAATATTTGGTAAATTTATGTGGTGCAAAGCGGAGGTGGAACTAACGAGCTGTGGGTCCCGATGCAGGGAGGAATGAACTGGGGCCCACAACTTGTTAGTTACCCATTAAGCGGGCCCCATTTTCTCCATGGGCCCCGGTGCACCGCACTTTCTGCACCAATGGTAGTTCCGCAAATGGTGCAAATGCTGTATAAGCTATGTGGGGCCTGGATACTAGAACAGGCCTAGCCAACCTATGCTTCTCCAAGTCCAAGTGTTGGTAAACTACAAGCCCCAGCATGCTTTGCCAGTAGACAGCCAGCCAATAACTCACAGGGCATGCTGGGACTTGTAGTTTCACAACACCTGGGGAGCCACAGGTTGGCCAGGACTATACTAGAAAGTAAAATTACATTTTGCTGTGATGCCCCTATTGGTGACATTGTTTTGGAATATTCACTATAACAGCTTTCTCTGATCTGTTGCGCCTTTGTTGTGAATACTATTTGCTATGCAGCTGGCAATCCTAGCTAAAGTGATACCTCATTAGGCTGCTTGGTGACCCACTGATAACGTGAGCTAGTGTTATTAGAATTTTATAACTTTTTAAACATCAGATATGCATTCTGTAAAGCTTTACGAAAATGGTGACGAAAAAGTGACTGCTCTGCAGATATATTACAGTCTACTGAGGAAGAATTCTGACAAGTGAGATCCAAGTTATAAATAGGAATTATTGGAGTTGGATTTATGAACAGAAATTAAAGCAATTTACTTGGCCTATCCACAAGATTGATGCCAGTGAATTATTCAGAGGGCCTATAAAATAACTTGCTGCTTTTTTGGTGCTTGATACATCATTATACTGTTCTGTAACAGTGAAAGAGTCTCATGACATCCAAAGTTAGGTTTGATAATTTACAAAACTGTAAGCACCCATAACAAACATACAGTTTGCATAAAAAAATGTGCCTGAGTTTTTGCATCGTGCATGAATTTTATGTAAAAGTAGAGTCCTGTAGGGGAAGCAACATTTTCAATGTTCTTATGTAAGGAATGAGGTGGATTCAGGCTGTTTATAACTAAAGAAGAATGTATTTCTAGGTGTATGTCTAAAGATAAAAACACAATGGGCAGGATTCTTTAAGGCACGCAAAATGAACGTAAATTAATGTTTTTTGCAAACACATGTCAATTGGGCAAATGCATGTTCGTATTCAACTAGGAGCGGATTTAAAGATACATTTCTTGTTATATATGTGTCTAGGTACGCTCTGCTCCAGCAGACAATACACTGCAGGATACGTCCAATACATAGGTGGAATATAAAATCCCAAAAGGGTTCAGAGAAAAAAAAAATTCTACTAATGTCACCTGTTAGAAATATAGTAATTAATGACAAAACATTAAAAAAGAAAAAAAAAAAGGGTTTTATTTTTCAATTTGTCTTACATAAAATACATTCATTAGAATGTTATGAATGTCTACTGTATATAAAATGCATTTTTACAGTTGCTCCTGATTGCAAACACATGTTCTAAGTAACATCCATACGTGAACGTCATCACAAGTAATCGGCACTCACACCTGACCTGCATCTGGTGCAAGGGATCAGTCTTCCCTCTAAGCTGAGCGATCTGGAAAGGAACGAGTTAAAAGGTCACTTTAATGAGGGTTCCACCCGAAAGGTTTGCATTCACAATCTGCAAGATGTTTCCTAGTAAGATACAGGTTTCACTCTATCATTTCCAGATTGCTCAGCAAAGAGGGAACACTGCAAGGGATACGACAGATAAAAAAATGTACCTCTGTGATGCCCAAAACTTGAATCGTACATTACTGTGTGTACTCGAGCTTGGCACGCCCTTACTGTACATCCGCCCCTGAAATCGTAGACTGTTGTAAGGGTCCTTTGTGCTGGAAGATGGATTAGATGTTGCTGCGTTCACTGGTGGATCATCTGATGCTGGACATGCGCACTCTGTCCATTTGAGGGAACTATCCAATGTAATGTCTTTAACATTCCTTAATGAATCATGCCCAGTGTGTTTTGTTTCCTTAGGTTTTTGATCCTCAGAACAAAGATACAGTTGTAGTAAATGATAGTAGTGGTCTCAATGTGTCATTAAGCTGTACATTGAGAATGCAGGTCGCTGTTGCCTACATGTGCATTTCTGAGACGCACGTATGGAAAATGTTGCTGAACAGAAGTTGCAGTCCAACAAAAAAAGCATAACAAGGGTGTAGACCCTGCAGACAATTAACTGCATATGCATATCAAAAAAGCACTGTACCTCTGCAGTCGGCAATATACATTCACATAAAACTACTGTACTTATCCTTAAAATAGGAAATAAATCTTGACTAGTTGATGGGTTGTGAAAAAGAAGAATTCATATGAGATTATGAAGACAAAATGTTTTTGGAATTAATAACATACATGATAAATTTCATAAATCGTAATTTGCTGGTTAGTCAAAACTATACTCATGTTAAGTGGCTCAAGTTGACGTCTAACCTCTATAAAGCTACACTGTCTCTACTTTCGGTGCAGATATACAGTGATATCACATATTGTATATACAGTAGTTTGTTTTAATTTGATCTCAAAGGTGGAAAAAGTAAAAATTGGATCCCAAAAAATCAAACACACATTATAGAGATTAAAGAACTATCAAAAAAATCCTAAACATTGAATGCTCTGCCAAAACATTACATGGAAACATAGTTTCAGGAAGTGACAAACAATTAGGGAAGTGCAAGAGCAGTCCAACTAAAATGATCACTTAGGCTGACGGACTAAAGAAACCTGATTAATCAGTCTTCAGTCAGTATCGGCAAATTTCAAAAGTCGTAAGACAGAGACAATCCCATTTCAAAGAACGGAATATAAATCTTGGGCAAGCACTCAACATAAATTTAAATCTGGTACACTTTTACCATTGCAGGCAGGATTGACTGCAGCAGCAGCCACCTTGTATCCTTGGAGAAATGTACAAATAAATGTTACTACAAATACTAGTGAATCAATGCCATCATCTCAGGTTTTTCATTTCATTCTTCTGAAATACCTGACAAGTTACACAGAAAGCATCCAACTTCTGTGACACTAAAACTGTCAACATTATTATGTAAATAATTTACCCAGAACAGGGAGCATTCAGATCCACTCTCAAGTTTGCAACACAGACCATATAATAGTACAAACCCATTCTTGTATCCAGGAAAGTTGTGAGCAATTGAGTGGTAGGTTACGCAGATGCTTGCAAATGTAGATGCAGTTGATTACAATTGTAACAGTAGTTAGAGCAACAGTAGGTCAGGAACACAGTGTGCTGCGACTTCTCAAAAACTGTAACGTCCACTTGTGCATACTTCCAAGGAGTTGTAGACAGGTCCACAGCACTGAAGTTGGAAAGACCCTCAAGGGTATAGGGATGCTTACCATTTACTCCAGGTAGAGTCGGGAAGACTTTTTTTAAACACTGTACCTACACCACATGCAGTCATGCTTTGTATGAAGCTTTTACTATCCTCCATGCAACACAAAGGGAGGACATAATTATATTTATTATTTACTTTAATATATTGTTTTTACACATTTTTATATTTGAGTTGCCACCTTATCATATGGTCTAGGTAAGAACTAGAGATGTTCACTGACCCCCGTGTTCTGATTTTGGTTTTGGACCTAATTAACTTCGTGTTTTGGTTTTGACAAAACCCTTGTTTTGGCTTTGGCTTTGGTTTTGGATCCCTATTTCTTTTCTAAAATCACTATTTTTTTTTGCTAAAATCACATAATTTTGCTTTTTTTCCCCCTACATTATTATTACCCTCAATAACACTAATTTCGAGTCATTTGCAGTCAATTTAGACCATCTCACAGGTCCAAATATTATTTTCATACACTGTCAAACAAAGACTGCAGCGACCTGGCTGGATGCTAAATGACAGAGCAATGACTCAAACACACGGCAGTTCCTAGCACATCTAGGAAACATTGCCACACAGCAGTGGTAGAAAATAAAAGTGGTGCAAGATGGAATTGTCCTTGGATCATGAAATCAGTCATGATTCATTTGATCGCTCCACCCGTTCCTTGGATAACTGTGGCAATTCTACAACTAATCCATGGCGACAAAAGCTGACCCCTCCCCCCCCCTCCGGGATGCATACTTTTATCATACCCAGACCAATCCAAGGTCCCAGATAATGCACTAAAAAGAGCCATTGTAGTTCACAGCAAAAAACAAGTTCATTCCTGAGCTTCGAATCAGCCCCAATTCACAAAAATTCTAATATAGTTAGGTACCTTTGCAAAGTGCAGATTACAAACACTTTGTGCAATACTGATGAAACAGCAGCAAAGTGGAAGGTAATACATATACACGTCTATTTAGACATCCATGCTTACATTACTTCTGCTAGCAACATTGCTCTTTGCTAATAAAACTGTTGTCTTTATACCATTCAAAAAAATTAAAAATAATCCTCCACCATTCTTTAGATATTGATAGTTGATAGTAGGATCAGGTCGAGATACAGCAGAGGTGTCACTAATTCTGGTCAATTCATTTACAGTAGATAAGACCAGGGGGTAAATGTATCAAGCTGAGAGTTTTCCGGCGGGTTTGAAAAACCAATCAGATTCTAGCTATCATTTATTTAATACATTGTACAAAATGACAGCTAGAATCTGATTGGTTGCTATAGGCAACATCTCCACTTTTCAAACCCGCCGGAAAACTCTCAGCTTAATACATTAACCCCCTGATGTCAAAATGTTGTGCTGAGTCATCTGCATCATTAATGGGTGTCTAAGATTTTTGCAAAGCACACAACAGTATATAGGACATGTAGGTAACATTGGCACACAGCGGTAGCTGAAAGGAAAGGTTATGCAAGATCCTTGGGCCCTCCCACCCACCCTTATGTTGGGTCTTAAAAAGGACATGCACACTTTAACAAACCAAGCAATTCATCGACAAGGAGTGCCACTTTTGAGGCTGATGTGCTTGGTTTGTTTGGGCCCCCACAAAACAAGCTAACAAAGGACTTAGGGCACCTAAGATAACAGTGCTGTTAATGAACTCTACTGTGGCAAAATGTTGTTCTCATCATCCTCAGCCTCATCCTCACCCTCATCAGTGTCTACAACATCCGAACACATTATTAATTCATCACCGCTGGAATCCACCATTACAGAAGTCTGAGTAGTTTGATGTAATTGGTGGGAAAGGCCTTCCTCATGGAACTTGAAGTTCATTTTATGAACATCATCTTTTCCACATTTTGAGGAAGCAGCCTCCTACGCCGATTGCTGACAAGGTTCCCAACTGTGCTGAAAACTTTTTCCGAGTATACACTGGAGGGTGGGCAGCTTAGGCAGTGCAAAGTGAGTTGGCACATGGGTCTCCAAATTTCCTTTTTTTTCCTCCCAGTATGTAAAGGGACTGTCTGATGTGTCTATTTCTATGCTGTCATGAAAATGATCCGCCACCATCCTTGATGTTGATACTAGGATCAGGTGGAGTTACAGCAAAGGTGTCACGTTTTTTGGTCAATTCTTTTAGACCAGACCAGGGGGTAAATGTATCATACTCCGATATGTACAAGTCGCCGGAAATCGGCGAGTTGACAGCTAAAATTTAAAGTGGCGCTGCCTTGTAAAGGGAAACTTCCCTTTACAAGGCGGCGACTTGTACAAATCGGAGTATGATACATTTACCCCCAGATGTCAAAATTTGGTGCAGAGTCATCCTGCATCATCCCTGGGTCTCTTGGGAAAGCTAAGATTTTTTCATAGCAGCAGTTGAGTCGGAAACTGAAGGAGGAGACGCCGTCTTGTCACGTAACACTTGAGCTGTCATCTTGTTTACCAGGAGCTCATTGCATCTCTTGAGATCTGGGTCAGTTGGAAACAAAGAGAAGACATAGCTCTTAAACCGAGGATCAAGCACAGTTGCCAAAATTTAGTAATCCCATTTCAAGACTTTGATAACTCTTGGATCCTGCCAAAGCGGAAAAAGTACGTGATCTACAAGTCCGACATACTTAGCATAATTGCTTTGTTTAATCTCCTCCTTCAGTTTCTCAAGTTGCTTTTCCAAAGGTCTAATTAAGGGAATCACTTGACTCAAGCTAGCAGTGTCTGAACTCACTTCACAGGTGACTAGCTTGAATGGTTTCAGCACCTTGCACTCCACACGGAAAGTATTCTCCACTGCGCCTTATTTAAATACAGCCCCTTCCTTTCCTAATGTCATGGCTTGTGGAGTAAGCGTGGATGGCTTTTCGATGTTCCTCCATCCGCAGAAGCATATACAGGATGGAATTCCACCTTGTCACCACCTCTTTCTTCAGTTGGTGGCAGGTCAAATTAAATTGCAATTGTAGCTGTTGCAATTTCCTACATGCTGTTGCCGAATGCCAGAATTGTTCAGCTACTTTACGGGCCACAGACAGCATCTCCTGGACAAAAAAAGGAGTACATTTTCTCCTGGACAAACCATGTGACAATTCAAGTGGTGTAAATTAGTGTATTACGTTGCATATAAAGAAATTTCTGCCTGCTTTTTCATGTAGCATACATACTTGATATTTATTCTACTTTATTGATTTATTACTTCATTTTTACACTGAAATTTAAAGTTGATCTAAGACATGCCCTACACCAACTATAAATCTGTCCTTACATTTTAAATTTACCTCCCCCTCCAATGCAACATGGTTTTGCCAAGTTTCAAAGTTACTCCTTTATTTTACTTTGCTCTCCTAAACGACTCAGGCCCTTTATGTTCAACCTTCCCTTCACCATTCCTCGGAATGCCATTCTGGGCTGTATTTGTAAATTCACATTACATGGAACTTATTGTTTATAAACAGAGTATTGAATGACAATGTTCAAAAAATTCGGCTGTATGGTGTGGATGAGGTAAAGCTGGGAATAATTAAGCAACATTCCACATACAAAATGTATGTGGAAAGATTTCACAGCCAAATTTATAATAAGACAAATACTGAGCAAACCAGAAAAAAATTACTGATCTCTATTATGTACATTTTCAGAATGTTTATATACGAATTATGAGTGCTTAGGGGGATTGCATCTGTATAGTTTGTCTTGTTTTTATTTATCAAGTTTACCTCAAATTTTCTACAATTTAGCTTCATCAAAGTAAGCTCAGGTGCATTGTTTGTAACGTCTTGTCTGCCAGATCCTTAGATTTGTACACTACAAAAGATATTATAGTGAATCAGAAGCAGCCTGTAATCATTTATCTCTCCCTAGAACGAGTCTGCAAGGATTACATGCTATGTTCTGAACGATTTAAATAGAGATGCATAATCTCTGTAGAGTAACAGTAGCAAAGTGGATATATTATAAATATTTAGTATGTAAAAAGGCCTGGCAGAGTTTTAGGACAGACTTTATAGTGGATTTAGATGGTTGCTCCACAGGGCACAAATTGAAAATAATTAAGGATACGTTTTCACATGAATCAAGAGAATCAACTTGAAATGTTAGATTATGAAATAGTTGCCAGAGGACAGTCTTAAGAGTTCACACAATTTAGTTCTAAGAACAGACTGAACATTTTAATGATTTCTAAAGATTGTTTGCTATATTTGTTTGTGCTATTTAACTCTATGAGCGTCCTTGCAGCTTGCTCACGCGATTACCCGTAGTAGGAGTTTATTAAGAAAATTAGTCTAATTTAAAAAGCAGTCTTTCTATTATATGTATTTATGTCTACTTTTACATTTCTACATGTGCACCTAAGAGTTTTTGTAATTAAAAAGCTGGAGCCCACAGGCAGGTAGCTGCATTGTATCTAACAATAACCAGAAAACGATTGGTATTGCACATTACACATAGGAGTATATTTACTAAACTGTGAGTTTGAAAAAGTGGAGATGTTGCCTATAGCAACCAATCAGATTCTGGCTGTCATTTTGTGGAATTTATTAAATAAATGATAACTAGAATATAATTGGTTGCTATAGGCAACATCTCCACTTTTTTAAACCCGCAGTTTAGTAAATATACCCCATGGTCTACATATTCTATGCAATCTGTTCCCAACACATTAAATGACATACTACAGAAGCCCTTGCACAACACATTATAACCAGCCTGTACCACGCACCAAGTGAATGCATCAACCTGTGCTCACAAAAGTCAATGCACCAGCTTGAGTCCTCACAAATGACTACACCAGTCTGTGCGCTAGAGGCCTAGTACCATAAGGTGCAGAGGTTGAAATTGTGACTAGGTCAATAGAACCAGGGGGCTTAAGTTTCTACACTGTATACCACCATCTTCAAACCTGCACAACTACTGCCTACTTTTAGAAATTTTAGAAAGTTCTTGATAAGCCTGTTGATGACTTTTCTGATTCTGCAATTCTGCTACAGCTGCATCAGTGTACTACAACCATAGGTCAGTACGCATTTCAATTTCGCAGGCTGATTGGTTTGAATTAATGAAGCTCCATCTTCTGATAGGGACTTTCTGATAAAACCAAGGCTAAATTGGCAGGACTTTATTTTTAAGGTTTACAAGCTCATTGCTCTTTGCAATAAAATTGATGCATGCTTTAGAGGGTATTTTCAGAATAGAGAATTAACCGGGAAGATGCAGCCTCTTCATTTGGATAATTAAATTTCTAGAAACTGCTAGTTTGCTACTTTCTTCTCCTGAAAACCCATAAAGGTGAACCATTGTCATTATTCCCCATTACATTCTTGAAGGCAATCCGTAGTTCTGTGTATGCACTGTGGCACCAAGGGCCATTGTGAAAGCCAATGTCCCCTGAAACTTGGAAACTCTAATGGTTCTGGAAAGGCCATACTTGGTCATGATAATAGCTCTCCAATCAAAAAAATATATTTTCCATTCCTGATCTTGTACTCCAATATATCTTCCAGTTCTGAAGCTTTCCTAGAAAATGCACTGTATGCATAAACTTGAGGAAAAATCTCAGCTTGATACATTTACCCTTAGTCCAGTGGTGGCTAACCTTTTCGCTTGGTGTGTCAAAAATCGGAAAAAAGTGTAGTCTTCCTTGGGTCGCGTGTCATTTCAAGAAATATATATATATATATATATACATATAATGATTATATATATATTTATATATATTTGTTATTGGGTTATTGAGGCTATTTTACGATTAAATATTACAAATATCCATTATAAGCCATGCTGGGAGATATGCAAGGGATGAGCTGCTGCGACCGCGCATGCGCAGCAGCTCCATTTTGCCGATGGGGAGTTGTACAGCAGCCGTGGCGCTGTCAAAGAAGCGTCCGTGGCGGTGCTGTATAGAGAAAATGTTTGGCATGTTTAAAACAGGCAGTTTGACTGACACCCCAGGCGTGTCAGTCAAACTGCCTCAGCGTGTAACGAGTGACACGCACGTCATAGGTTCACCAGCCCTAGTCTTTAAATGGACCCTAAGAAAGTATCCATGTTATTGATCTTGTCACTAGTCATTGGTCTATAAGCTATGTAATGTTTTCTGGGGTTTTCACACTATTATCAACAATTTATCAAATACTATTCCTCCATCATTACTGCTGTCACTAAAAAGGGGACAAATTCTACAGTTTGGTATCCAGAAGCAGTATATAGCTTCTGGTTCATGAAAAATGTTTTGTTTCTACAAATCAACTTCTAACTTTCTTTTAGCTGCTGAAAATACCAAGTACATAGAAGACCAACAATGTTTGGCTGCGGAATTTGACTTGGTGGATTAGGGACGTCTTCCCATTTCCATATAAACTGATAATAAAAGTCTCCAGTATTTTCAGGCTGCGTAGAGGATGTATCCTCATCAGTCCTGATGAACATTTTTCTGTTTTTGGGTTGACTTCATCCTCCCGCTCCCCTTTGAATTGGGCCTGAAAAAATTTATATGATGATATCTCTCAATCATTTGATCTGCTGAACAAGAACCAGTATATGAAGAAAAAAGGGTATTACACTTTGAATGGCGCAAGATGCTGCCTGCACACAAACCTTCACAGTTACAACTCTCTCTGAAAATATTAAAGCTCAAATAAAGGGAAGGAATGGGCAAGGCGGTTCCAAAACAATATACACAAAATGGATCTACAATTCTTAAAAATAATATAAATCTAAAATATATACAGTAGAACAAAAGTCCAAAAAAGTTTCTTCAGTGTTCTTATAATATACAACTAAAGTGTATATCTTATGATATACACTTATACATTTATATAGACTTATACAAGTCGTCTTTAAATCCACTTTCCTCTTGTGTAAATATTCACTCCAACAGGGAATACTGATGGTAGAGCTGACAATATGCGTATCTCTAATGCACTTTGTAATGCTGCTAAAGCATAGTCTTCCATATATTTGTCTTCCTACACCTTCACTTCTAAAATCTGCTTCAGTAAATGACTCATTCTCTTCCCACTGATTTGTTACATAGAAAGCAAGGGAGATAAGCGCTTGATAGTGTAAATCCGTACAGTATAATGAATTACACCTCTGTACATAGCTGCTCACTTAATAATCATGAACCTGTGACATTCCAATTTCTCAAAGAAATGAACAAGAATCAGAACTATTTTGCAAATATCCCCTGTTGTGGGAATACTCGCAAGAAAGAAGTTTTATATATGCTCCTCAGCACGATCCTTTACAACACTGGAAAAGATGTGTATTAAATACCCAATCATTTTGGTGGAAACTCTCCAGCTGTGATCAAGCCATTGGCTCTAATTCATTTTTTTGAAAGTCTCCAGATATCTCTTCAGAATAAGTGAGTATAGAAAAGAATAGGAGAGTCCATATAGCGTAACTCTGTTTATTAAAACATAAGTATCGAACACTTAAAATTACATCCTAATGTGGTAAATATTTTCACATGACAATATATTAAACTGATTCAATCAGAATAATAAAACTGGACCCGTACCAGAGATCAACAAGCAAGCTTAAAGCAACTGGACACCTGGGTAAGTCTCACATGCTTCGGATGGAAAAACAACAGCTTGTAAGATTGTTATTCAGAAACAGATAAGGAAATTTATTTCCCTTCCACACACCAAATCGTTTCAATGAAATAGTCTTTTTGGAGGTGATGGGGGAACTTAGTGCACCTTCTGGTGTTTAAACTGGTGATGTTATCACACAAAAATAAAAATAAAATGTTTTCTTCATTTTTATATTGCATGTTTAACCACCAACATTTTCTGATTTACGCTATTCTTAAATATTGTAAGTTTGATTTTATGACACTGTTACTTCCCCTGTTTGGGTTTAGCTTTACTTTAATGTTGTTAAGTTTTTTTAATATTGTAAAAAATTTCAATAAAACATTTGCTGAAATAAAAAAAACAAACTGATGATGTTAATTACAGTTTCAAAAGAACTGTTTTGTAATAAAATCTTTACAATACACATACATCTCTACATAAAATAATGCAAATAACTATAATAAACTATACACATTCAGATTTCTGGTTGTGAAATTTTCTTTTTAAATATGGCATTAACCACTAACTAATTTGCAGTTGTAGCATAAAAACACCACATAATATTTCTTCCATAAATTGTATCATGTCTATTTAGTATTCCTCCTCACAAATGAAAGAAAATTATTTCCTAATGCGGTATCTACAACAAAACAGATAGAATATTAACAGACAGAACAATTCACTAAATTGCAATGTAATACAAACATTGCTTTACTCCTTCTTTCATAAATCGTATAGGGTCTACTTGATATTCTTTCTAAAAAACTAACAGAAAATAATTTCTAATGCAGTCCCTCGAACAAATTAAAAATAAAAAAAAAGCAAGGACGGAACTTTCATTGGGGGGGATTCAATTGACCATGTTACTGCCGAAAGTATCGCGGCCTGCGCACTATTACTGTTACTACGGTAATAGTGTGCATTATTACTGTTAGTACGGTAATGTTTAACACTGTTTTCCGCTCGTGGCTCAGGGAGCTGCAAGCAGAAATCCAGGTTACAATTAACGGTAATACAGTGCAGGCCGCGCTGCTTTCGGCAGTAACATGGCCAATTGAATTTTCCCCATAGAATTTCCTAAGTTATCACTTAGAGTCTAATATTCCATAGAGACAACCTCAACCAGTAAAAATATGAATAAATTGATTATATCTCCTAGATGAATTATTCAAGAATACTGATACAGAAACAAAATGGTTTCTCTAAGATATGAAACTCGTAACGTCATAGGCAGGTTATATGTGAAATATTCTCCTTTTATACTATGAGAAAAACAAGCACTGCTTCCGAATTACTACATATTCAAATAACTTAGAAAAGTACCTACAAAAAAGTATTTTGAAACCGATGTACACACCAATTAACAATCTTACATTGTTATTTCAGAGAACATATTACGTAATATTCTCCTTCCTGAGATAACAAAATGATGTAATTTTTCATTATGGTGGAAAAGTTTAAACATGAAATGCAGAAGAAAATCACTGGGTTAAAGCCACTGATGTTCATTCAAACATTCTCATATAAAAATGTGCTCAAAACATAAGACAGTGCCTGAGCAACAAATCATTTCTGGCTTTTTCAATTTGTGGGTCTGGAAAAGTTTAACTATGTTTAATGTCGTAGAAATTAGACTTACTGTTCACCAATAGTTAACAGATTTAGATATTACAGGAACAAATAATCAAGGATTGGCAGATTCTATTTCAAAATGATAGTAACCAGAGTAATAGGGTCTCTTGACACCTAGGTTACCTGGCCATTGCAGGATGCTGTTTGGTGACAGAGAATTTAATTCCTCTGGGTCAGCTATGCACAGCCCCAGGCAATGTGTGGCTATTCCATATGAATTCATCAGATCATATGCTGTGAAAGAGAGAGACGCTATTTGGGCTTATAGTTAATTTAAGAAATCCATGGTGTAGTCAAAATTCTGATTGTGCTTGTAAATAGAAATGCAGGGAAATGTTATATGTCAGTATCACTTAACCTGTTATACACATCTCCATTCTCATTTTATTTCAAACAACCGACTGAGAAGCATTTTTGTTAACGCAGAATTTGTTGTACACTACAATCGCTTTCACTGGCATTAATATTATAATAAATCAACATGTTGTATCCAGAACTAAAGCATCAATAGTAAGAGATTCGGTCTCTGAGAGTTGAAGAAATAATTGTGACTGTAAAATTGTTGGGTCTGATTGAAACTAGAGTTCAGAATTTAAATCACGATCAATTGACAAATTCTTGCCCAAAATTCATGAATCATTCCTCCATCTAAAATATAATTTCCAACTGGACATCCAGGCATTTTATTCCACTTCAGCCCAAAGCCATATTTTTCTCTGTTTGGTGCAACAACTATGAATGGGAAGTTATAGGCCAGGATTGTATTTCAGTTTTTGTTGTTTAAATGCAGACATCTTTCATTATTACACTTTGCAAATTTCCTTTATTACAGTCTATTAAGTTCATTGTCATTCTGTCTAGTCTCCCAATACTCAAGTTTCTTTGTAGATGAAGCAGTGATTGGCCTACCTAGTATTGGGAAACTTCAAACTAAGGGACCTAGCTGCATTACCTTCCCTCTACTGGCCTCCCACCCCATAATTCGAGTACCTCAGAAATATTTAGTGGAAAGAGAACTAGTCCTGCTTAATATAGTCCGTGAGGCACGTGAGAGTACACCCAGCATCCAGTTTGGTCTAAAACAGACCTGTCCAACCTGCGGCCCTCCAGGTGTTGTGAAACTACAAGTCCCAGCATGCCCTTCCAGCTATCAACTGCTTGTGTACCGGCAAAGCATGCTGGGGCTTGTAGTTTCACAACATCTGGAGGGCCGCAGGTTGGACAGGCCTGGTCTAAAACCTTACCCACCAAATAATGATAATCATTCTCATGGATGCCTGCTCAAGTCCAAATTATTACTGAATTGGCATCACTGGATACACCTCTCTTCAACTATGGGGTCACAGCACTTACAGACACAATACTCCTCAGACAATAGCCCCTCACACTGTCTCAGAGGTCCAAGGTTAGCAAAACTTTTCTTTTACCCTTGAATTGATTAGTGTGATTGGCTGGATCCTCACCTCCTCAGTATCACTACCTCAACCAGTCTCCACCACCTGTTCACCATTGAAAGCATTGACTGTCCTGGAAAGAGAATAAGATGAGAGAAACACTGGAAAGGGAAAAATAGAAGAACCACTGCTCCGTGCTGGATAACAGTCTTTGCAAAGTCCTTGGCTCAAGTGTTGTTAACTGCGATCTGGGGTCTCCTGGCATGGATTCACGAGTGTCGTTCTCGGCTGTAATTTAAACCTTCTCCGGATGTTGACTCCTCTGTAGTGGATGGAATGGGTCCAAGTGTCTCTCTGCTACTCCTTGGGATGTGATGCTGGTTGTCAACACTTGGTACCTGTCTGTCAAACAACTTGAGCGTAGAAAATTACCCATAACATACTCTCCCAGTCCAACGTCATAACACTTAGTGTAACATATCAACAAACGTCCTTTGTTGCTGCCTCACTATTTGCTTTTCTTTACAAGATTTTGAACAATCTCTCCATTATACATTCAGGTTTTCAACAGTCTCTCCATTATAAACTCATCTCAGGAAAAGTCAAATGTATTTCAAAAGGTGACAGGTTTAAGAGGCGGCTTAGGAGTGATTCTGATGATATGGAGGACTAGTGGCCAAAGCTACTGGCTTGTGGCTGATAAAGAGTATGTGACTTACTATCACTGTCCATACGTTGTACTCATTATCTAAAAGTTATTACCAGTAAAAATGAATATCCCTATCACCTTCTATAACTCTAGGGATACCATATCTACTAACAAAAATCCTGCGTATGACACAGCAATATTAGAAACATTTGAATGAACCTTTGCCCATCAGTTCACCACTATATACTTGACAATCCTGCAAGGTGGCAATTGGATGAAAATGATTTGTTTTACAGGTAAATAAGTCCATCTGTAGGAGGGGTATGGGATGCCACTATTGGTATTGTCTTCCCGACATTTTCTCTCAATCAAGACAGGACATTGCCTTTCTACTAGCCTGAGAAGAAACATCTGATGCACACCAGCTTGCACATACCTTTTTTTACCCAGATGAGTCAAACCATGTGCTACCTCAGCTAGGCCTGGAAGATGTGTATAAGCTTTAAATTAAATAACAGCTACTTCATTTGGTAACTGTGTCACTGTCACAAGTCCTTCATGTAATGTGAGTGTGCTACTCATGCCCTGCTATTGTCATAAAAGTTCCTCTGCCGCCTCAACATCGCCCCCTATCCTAGAAAAGTACTCAAAACCAATGTATATCAACTGATTTACCCTCTGCCAACTCACATGTCATTCTCAAACCAAAAAGATCAGCTACTTGGCTAAGTGAGGAGTGCAAAGGGGTCAATTTTATAGCACCTTCGTCATTTATAACAATATCGAGTACATGTGTACATCTGTCTGACTATGAAAACGATAAAATATGAAAATTTTACATTTTCTAAAGGGTTGTCACTTATGTCAGGTCTTGCGGCCAGAAACTTATTCAAATGTTCCACACAGAGATGCATATCTGTATGTCTGCCTAATTCACCTTCAGCTAGTCTCCTTCCACCCTTTGTGTATTTAGAAGCACACTTTGTACACTTTGCTCAGGAGGCAAAAAGGCAGATACTACATGCAATCTATAAAACTTGAATCATATTTCCACAACAAAACTCCAGCTTAAATCCAGAAGTTTCTATAAGCATAAAAACAAAACTTTTAGATGCTTTCATGTCAGTGTGGTGTGTGTTCCCCTAATTCTGTCCATTGTCAAAAATGTCTTAGCCCCATGGGTGAGACAATATCTCAACTATTAGACCTTTGTCTGGCATGGCTGTGTTCCATCCTTTTGCAACCTCATCTCCTGTTACCGAGAAATAAATGAACAAGTCTTTAGTTTCAAGCAATCATGATATAAACAAATCAGGACACAGCAAAACTTTTTTTCATACTGCACCCCTTATTTGGTTGACATTCACGCCAGGCCTGATTTTGAGATTGCCTTTAAGCCTTTGGGACAGTGTGCACTTATATTGTACCTCTTTATAAGAGAAGAATGAGATACTGACAGTTAGAGATGTAAAGAACAGGAAATAAGACAGCAAAGAATAATAATAGTGAAATGGTTTGCAGAAGAACAGAAAAGCCAGAAAGCAGAAAAGGAGATTTACAACAAGATGACAGCTGGATTGCGCACTATGGGGAATTGGCTCTCAACTATTTCACTAATCCCCTCGACTCTTAACTAATCTATGACCCAGTCTTATTAAATTTAACAGGGAGCTACATCACTCATCCAATCCAGTGTCGTCCATCAGCTCGTAAGGAGCCCGGTATCTCTGATCACAATGACTATACAACCTGTGATGGACTTGTGGCTATAGCAGTGAAGTGCAAAATTAACCCTTGTGAGGCATACTCTGTATCTCCCATGTGTGTCTTCCTGGAATACATAAAAACAACATTAGAAGCAGAGTATATACACACATCATTTTAAATAATAAATCTCAACCAAATAGGTTATCATGAGCCACTGCAATTAGAACAAATTGTGTTACAAAGACCCATTGTTAACTTGTTAACTTGTTAAATCCCCATAATTACTAAATATATTTCTCTGGCTGTCCTTGTCTACAGAAGAGAAAAACAAAACATAGCTAGTATCAGAAAATAAACAAAACATTTTCATTTCTTTACTTTCAATCCTTATCATCAACCAACAACAGTAAAACAAACACAAAACAACAAAAAAAATTACTGTGACTGTATCCATTCGTTGGCAACTGTTTCTAATGCAGAGTAACTCCCTAACAACTGTTATCTCCACTCTTTTGTATTTTTCTGACTCTATATAGCCTCATTACAGTCAGGGTCAATTAGCTAAAACCATTTGTCTTGACACCATGGATATATCTCGCCTACTATTAGCACATACATGTGAAACCTTATTTTTCCTTTTAGGATTTCTGAAACTAATCCATTACAGGGACACAACACATTCCTTTTACTAATACATGATACACTTCTTTCCCCTGGCTGCACTTTAGTAATTATACACATAAGGTGAGGAATGTCACTTTACATATTTCCAATGAATGGAATAAAAGCCTCTGTCCAGACTGTTTGAAAAACTAGTCTCACTGGATTCAATTGCTGCCCTTTTTTTTTCTAACAGGATATTTTTTCTCTAGATTCAATCACACAAACATAAACAAACACAAAAGAAAAATACATTTAAGTTACTCATCTTTAAACCTGAACAGTTACACACTTAGTACAGAATATCAGTTACATTTGCTATTTTTATAAGTTTTTTTTCTTTAATTCGGTTTATACTTTCCCCGCTTGCGGTCACTTCTCTTCGGTTAGCAATGCTACTTCCCACTGTGCACTCGCTATCCTGCTACATGCTCCCTTACTGTTGTCACAGTTTTAAACAGTCCACTTAATTCTCAGTTTTCACACATATTTCTATCTCTAACCGTACTCAGTACTCTTGATCAACATTACCAACCATGCGAAAGGGTTTTACACATTCATCATTAATCTTGACCCACTGATCACAGTATGTGACTGCATACTTACCTTTTAGTCTCTACTCACAAATACAGACCCTATTGGGCCTACTTTGACCAGTACGACGGTCATATCAGCCATCTCACACATTTGTTTAGCACCTATGTGGAAACAGAATCCTAAATGCCTAGAAGTGAAAAAACTCCTGTGCGGGATTTCTGGAGGCCATGGATGAATTCTGTAAGCTGCGTCCACTCACTTCTTCTCAACTGTGTATCACTAAACAATATGTAGTAATATCCCGCCTTTCCAGTGACGTACCTGTTGAGTAAGCTACCACTAGGAGCACTAAATATACATTAATACCAGCCTTTCCAGCGTATTTCCTCCAACCGCTCATAATCACTTAATCACCTGTTACGTATGTAACACCTGCGGTCCGAGCGCTTAGCATACAGATACTAAGCTATCTGCATACCACGCGATTATAAATGCAATTGGTCACAAAATTACCCTGCTTTCGTAAACACAGTATATCTTCTTTGTATACCCTTCCTCGGATATCTTTTATAGCCTGTTTCTTCAAACAGCAACCTGCATCAACTTTACTTTATCTTCACAATCATACAATTAACATACACCTTTGTTTTCTGCGCTGAAAAATACTTTTATTATTATTATTATTATTATTAATTTTTATTTATAGGGCGCCACAAAGTATCCGTAGCGCCGTACAAGGACAAACAATGGCACAGTACAAGGTGAAACAGCACAGTACAAGTAACAGTAAGCACTATAACTCTGGGGGCTCAGGCACAGCATGAAAGAGAGGGAGGGAGGGGAAAAGTGAGTACAGGCAGGTAACTATGGCCCAAGTGGGTGGGCACGGATGACAGGTTGAGAGTCACTGAGGGGAGCGGAGAGAAGCGAGAGGAGACAGAGGGCAGAGGGACTGAGAGGAGGTGAGCTGAGAAGCTGGAGAGCGCAGTTAAAAGTGATGGAAACAGAAGGTAGGAGAGCCCTGCTCAAAGGAGCGAACAATCTAAAGGGAGGGGAAGACACACAGACACATGGATGAGACGGAGAGACGGGAGGAAGGGGGAGAAGGGAAGAAGGGATGAGAAAGAGAGGTAGCCGACCGGTGGGAGTTTAGGCATGAGACTGGAAGGCTTTAAGGAAAAGGTGGGTTTTTAATGTTCGTTTGAAAGAGGACAGATTAGGGGAAGTTCTGATGGAGCGGGGGAGCTTGTTCCAATGGAGGGGAGCAGTGCGGGAGAAGTCTTGGATACGTGCGTGAGAGGAGGTAATCAGAGGGGAAGAGAGGCGACGATGGTTGGACGATCGCAGTGAGCGGGAGGGAGTGTGAATAGAGATAAGGTTAGAGATGTAGGGAGCAGTGGAGTTGGGGAGGGCCTTGTAAGTCAGAGTGAGGAGCTTGAAAAGGATTCTGTAGGGGAAGGGGAGCCAATGAAGGGCTTGATAGAGTGGGGATACAGAGGTGGAACGGCCAGAGAGGAAAATAAGCCTAGCAGCGGCGTTAAGTACAGATCTAAGGGGAGCGAGATGAGAGAGGGGGAGGCCGATAAGGAGAAGGTTGCAGTAGTCCAAGCGGGAGATAATCAGAGAGTGGACGAGAGATTTGGTGGCATCCTGGGAGAGGAAGGGCCGAATGCGGGCAATGTTGCTAAGCTGGAAACGGCAGGATTTGGCGAGAGAGTGAATGTGAGGGGCAAAGGAGAGAGAGGAGTCGAGGATGACACCTAAGCAGCGGAGTTGGGGAACAGGGGAGATAGATGAGTTGTCAACAGTGATGGAGAGGTCAGAGGGGAAGGAGGTACGAGAGGGAGGAAAGACAATGAGTTCAGTTTTAGCAAGATTGAGTTTAAGAAATCTAGAGGACATCCAGGAGGAGATGGCAGAGAGGCATGCGGATACCCTGGAAAGAAGGGAGGGAGAGAGATCAGGAGAGGAAAGGTAGAGTTGAGTGTCATCAGCATAAAGGTGGTACTTGAGGCCGAAGGAGCTGATGAGTGCACCCAGAGAAGAGGTGTACAGTGAGAATAGTAAGGGTCCAAGGACAGAGCCCTGAGGGACCCCGACTGGAAGGGAGGAAGAAGGGGAGAGAGAATCAGAGGTGGAAACAGAGAAGGAACGGTCGGCAAGGTAAGAGGTGAACCAGGAGAAGACGGTACTGGAGAGGCCAATGGACTGAAGGGTGTGAAGCAGGAGGGGGTGGTCAACGGTGTCAAAGGCCGCTGAGAGGTCGAGGAGAATCAGGAGGGAGTAGTGGCCCATGGCTTTAGCCGAGAGGAGATCGTTCGTAACTTGAGCCAGGGCAGTTTCAGTGGAATGGAGGGGGCGGAAGCCTGATTGGAGAGGGTCAAGGAGGGAGTGTTCAGAGAGGTAGGTGGAGAGACGGTTGCAGACAAGTCTCTCGAGTATTTTGGAGGCAAATGGGAGAAGGGAAATGGGGCGGTAATTAGAGAGTGAGGTGGGGTCAAGATTGGGTTTCTTGAGAATGGGTGAGACGAGAGCATGTTTAAAGGCGGAGGGGAAGATGCCGGTGGAGAGGGACAGATTAAAGAGGTGAGCGAGGTGGGAGCAGGTGGAGGTGGAAAGGGAGCGAAGAAGGTGAGATGGGATGGGGTCCTGGGGGCAGGTAGAAGGGGGGGAAGAAGAAATGAGAGAGTGGACTTCCTCACCCGAGGTGGGGCGGAAGGAGAGAAGGAGTTGGTGGCTGGGGGGAGAGGGGGGGAGAGTGGAGGGGGGAGGAAGGGCGAGAGGGGAGGTGGCGGAAGAGTGGGCGGAGGAGGAGATTTCAAGTTTGATGGCCTCGATTTTAGAGGAGAAAAAAGAGGTGAAGTCAGTGGCAGATAAGGAGGAAGGGAGGGGGGGAGGTGGGGGAGACAGGAGAGTGTTAAAGGTAGCGAAGAGGCGGCGGGGGTTGGAGGACTGGGAGGAGATGAGGGATTTAAAGAAGGATTGCTTACTTTCCCAAATGGTTGCAATAACTTCTCAGAGGTTTTTACAATTAATTTCACTATAAAAGACAACGGGACTATCTACCAATACAACTTTTTAAACATGTGGCAATACAGGAACACATATGCATATGCTAAGCAAACAAACCACGTTTAAATCGCAAAATAACATGAAAAAGAAACAATTTTACCTTCTTGTCCCAAGTCCTCACTAGCACCTCATAGATTACACAAAAGCGGTACAAAGCGGATGTTCAGTTTGGCAACACTGGATGATATAAAGGCATAGAACTATTTGCGTTCTCATCCGTATATGACGCACCTCCCACCCTTTGTTGGTAAGCCAAAATCAGTAGGTTTTAAGATTCCTTGAGCAGTGTAGTGCCTTTTCGAGCCCCCAAACTATTACGTTCATTTTATCGCTTACCAATAAGCATTGTCCAGTGCGATTACTGTGGTTCCAAGATATTTAATTGCAAAATATAGCAGGATTTACAGCAAGCCATCATAGCGCATAAAATATATTACAATAAAGCAGGAAAGTATAAAAACACAGAATACATTACATTTTCGCTAGCGCTTCACCTGGGTCCAGGGTAAGATATAGTCATTTTGTCTGTTGTCAGGAAATAAAGAGATAGATGGCCCAGAGAAGCTTGCTTATATGCAGTTTCAGTTCACAAAAAAACACTGATGATGTCACTATGTACACAGACAACACGTAGAGAGATCTTCATTGGCTCAGGGTTCAGATCAGTCCAGTATAATGCAAATCATAGGTCAGTTCAAAGGATTCCTCTGATAAGGTAAGGCCAGCTCACTCCAACAGCTGAGCACATGTTGTGCTTAAGGAAATCTGACCTAAACCAGTTTTTTTCCAACCTATTTGCATTCAAAACACAATGTCATTTTGAGCATTAATCCTTTATCTTCCATAACTACCGATCGCAGGAAGCGATTCGGTCGCTGATAGTAGCAGATTCCAGATGGTAATATGCAGATCAAAATGACACTAAACATGATACATTTCCTATATCCCGAGCCTTAGATACCTTTAATATATTATAATTTATGTATAAATAATCTCTAATACATTTTACTAATAAATAAATGTGAATTGAAACCTTAATAAATGTGTATTATTTACAAGTGTAAATGCGAATGTAAATGTGTGTGTTATTAATCTGTGCGATTGCGTCATAACGCGTGGCGCACTAATTGCAATCGCACGGTAAAACAATATTAATTAATTTGGTTTACTTCATTCAATTATTTGACTTTCACACGACCTAGTTTATAAAGTCAAATTTGTTATATTCAGTATATTGATTATATTAAAATATTTTAATCCATACCTTCTGTGATATTTGTTTAAATGTGAAAGAGAATGGGTCAGATGATTTTCAGACAGTGTTGGGATAAAGTATATATTTCAGTGAAACAACAATGTTTATAAAATACAACATTTTTGGGACCAGTTGGTGATAATTTGATTATAGTCTGATAATTTGAACCACACCTGCTGCAAAATGTATTTCAGTATTTCAGTGAACAAAGGCTTTTCATATCTGGGTAAACAAAAAGACAAATCACTGGCCTTGTTTCATTCTTTGCTGTCATCAGCATGTGTCTCTCCATCATGCTTTAGAGTTCACTGTTGCTTTTTTTTCAATATAAGAATAAATATTTTACGATGATATGTAACAATACCTACTTTGGTATTTATTTAAGTGAAAAATACATTTTTTAAGCAGCTGTTTCCTGGCTATGTAAAAATAGAGGCAATTTTGATAATCTGGAACCCTACTGCATTTTCTTTATTTGAAGAGAAACATGTGTGATATGTTGTGATCTAAATTATAAATCTAAATTAATAAAAAAAGGTTCCAATTTTTATAATGTAAATTAAAAATACAAATCTATTCACAGTAATATATCTATTAATTATTATATGTGCACAAATACTGTGTAAACCAACAAGTCATTCAGTTATTCAGTTTTCAGGCTGAGCAATGTAGACATTAATGTATATGAGTGCACCAGGGAAGCTGTCTAATACACATTTAATTCACAAGCAGATGCATCGTACATTGTAGTAAAGTTATTTTGATATTTTTATCGCTCAGAATCTCAAAAAAAAATAATTTATTCAACAAAATGACAAATGTCTGCAGATTTCTGTATTTTTTGCATAGGATATCTAAATCCTATTTGTAATCCAGACTCTCTGCTGGAAATAGATAAAATTGGTATCACCAAAAACAGATATACGTCAATGATAATTTGAGTAACTGGTTAGCTAGTTGCTTTATTATGTCCTGTATTGCTTCCTATGATCCTTTTGTTAGTGATACCATAATCATGGTATACATAAAAAAAAAACTAAATATACCAAAGGAAATAGTTGGCTCCCTACTGGCATGCATGTCCTCACCTTCTTCCATGCCCCTTGATATTTTGAAATATGAGCAAAGAGCTTGTCTGCCACCAATTTTAATTCTCCTACCAGTGCAAGATTTAGCATTTATAATCTAAGAAACAATAGAGCAGGGAATTGTAATATTTTTTTATGATGATGGTAAATATCTACATCCGTCCCCAAGTGATGGTAAATATTTACCTAGTACTCCAAATTGTATATGTTTACACTAAATAACCCAAATGCATGTACATTTGCCTGTACATTTAGTAGCCCCCAAATTTGAGTAAATTTTACTAAGTCACTCCTAATGCCTATAAAATACCCATTGTTATATACTGTATGTTATCTTATCAACAAATATCTTTAATATTTTTTTGAGTTATAGTTAATAGAACAATAATAATAATAATGGACTAAATTACCACTTGGATTTATCTGATAAACCCTTCGGTTTACAAGTACCTCATTTTGAGAACCTAAGTGCTAGAGACACGTCTCAGTGAATTTGAACAACAATTGTGTCTATTCTTATTTCAGGGGGCAGTATATTACATATCAGTTCTTTTGTTGTTAACTAAAACATATATTTTTACAAAAGATACATTTGGCCTAGTTCTTTTTAAACTATACTTTAACTTACAAAAAAGATAGTGTCTCTCTCTTGGCTTTCTTTTTTAAATCTATTTTTTTTCAGACCATTTTCTAAATTCTTCAAACCTTTTCATTGTTCAAAATGTTCTGAACAGTTTTTTATGGGCATTTAGCCAATTTTTCATTATGGTTAGGTTAAAACATTAAATTGAATATAACCAGCATGTACAATTATAATATAGTGTAGAAGTACTAAATTGTAATAGAGTTAATAGAGTAAATACATTTGTGAATAACAAAAAAGCTCTTCTGAGACATTCCAGCATTCTGATACACAGTATATATTCATCTGCTTAATAAAATTTTAAACTCATTTTATTCATCTGCATTACTATCAGTATTGGATCTATAAGCAGGGGATTGTGATAAATATACCTCTTATCAACAACAGTTTAGCAGACTGTGCATGTAGCAACGGATTTCCTGTGCCACATAAGCAAGTAATACACAATTTCCTGTTCAGATGAACTGCATCTAACACCTGTGTTGATTTAAAGTATTACTAAAAAAATGAAATTATACTTGCACGGCATCCTACATAGTGATACTAATATTGTTTTGTGTTGGATGACATTGAATCCATATATTATGGTTTCAATGCCATCCAATATATATGATATATTTTGTTAATTTAGGAGATATTGGTTTATGTATCAGTTTCCTTTTCTGAGCCAGGTGTGATTAATGTCTGTGGTTTGATAGCAGTTTTACTTGACTTTCACTAGTTTCACGATCCCCTGTAGTTAAATAAATCCTTTGCTTAATGCTTAGTCGATAGGTCTCTATGGTACACCTGGTTGTGTTGGTTTATTGACAAATAACCACAACATAATCTAGGCAATTTATGATTGACACTGCGCACAGTGAATTAGGTATTTTCACACCCATTTTTGCATATTTGCACCCAGTATGTGAAGAAAATGACATATGTTCCGATAGAATATAAAACGAGGCAAGTAGATCAGTACTGGAATTTTCCATTATAGATATAGTTGGTCTTGCTTAGATGCAGGGGTCATAGCATGTAATTATTTAACTTTTTGAACTAGTATATAATATGATACTGGTGAATCTAGCATTGCATCAACAATCAGAGCAGTGAGTCTGGTTTTACACTTAAAATATACTGTAGCTGAGGAAGGAATACTAAAACACACAATGCTATTGATGCAATGGACAGACTGGGTGGCACTTAATATCTCCCTTTTATACAGGGATGCTAGTTCAAGTACTGATAATAGTATATATTTCTGGCACCGGCAGACATAATTAGCTTTGCAACCGACACTGTTCAAACTTGCTAAATCCAGGGCCGGAATTGATTGGGGGAGCTAGAAAATTGTCGGAGACCAAGACAGCATTTTTTCATTTAAAATCTCCCAAAACAAGATATATTGTCCAAAAAATAAACAAAATATATTAAAAAAATACTGCAGTGTCACTCATGACCACTATATGCATTCAAATATATTTATTGCACAATGAAATTTGTTGACTATATTAAGGAAAAGTTTTTAAATTCTATATTTGTGTGTATTATATTTATGCTATGCATATACCAAAAATAGTATGTGGTAATTGACCAAAAGGGTGGGATAGTGCCACTGTGCCACATGAGACACAAAGAACAGACATGAGACTTAGGTGCTGGCTGGGTTGGGGCCAGGGGAAAATTTGCCTCCGGGCTGGTGCCATAGTGGGCTAACTTGAGCTGGGGCACTGGGTTACCTGCCTTTTTTTTCCATTAATATGTTCCTAATAGGCTACTGAGCTGAGTTTTACCCCCCGGACTAAAATTTGCACGCCAACCTCAGCCTGTGAGAGCTTACATTTTAAAGGAACGGAATAATGAGAGTCAAAAGGAGCAAATGTGAACAGAAATCATAGTGGGGTTATCTATGGTTCACAGATACTCCGGCCATGGTGCAGAGAGGCCTAGATGGGGCCATGATGGTGCAGAGGCCTAGGTGATATATTGTCCTGGAGGGTTCAGATGGTGCAGATGCCTAAGTGGTATATTGTCCTGGAGGGTTCAGATGGTGCAGAGGCCTAGGTGATATATTATCCTGGAGGGTTCAAATGGTGCAGAGGCCTAGGTGATATATTGTCCTGGAGGGTTCAGATGGTGCAGAGGCCTAGGTGATATATTGTCCTGGAGGGTTCAGATGGTGCAGAGGCCTAGGTGATATATTGTCCTGGAGGGTTCAGATGGTGCAGAGGCCTAGGTGATATATTATCCTGGAGGGTTCAGATGGTGCAGAGGCCTAGGTGATATATTGTCCTGGAGGGTTCAGATGGTGCAGAGGCCTAGTTGATATATTGTACAGAAGGGTTCAGATGGTACAGAGGCCTATTTGGCCAATGTTGAGGATGATGCAGGGGCCTAGAAGATGCAGGGGGAATGATAGTGTCTAGACCTAGGTCGTTTAGATGCCCAGATGATAACAAGGGAGGTATGACAATTGGAATGTAATCGGTAATCAGCAATGCAATAAGTGGAAAAACAACAGCAAGACAACGCTATAGCAAAGCAATGATGTGGTAGAGAAGTACAATGATAAAGGCAATACAGTACAATAATGGTAGAGATAAGAGCAGTAAATATAAAGGCAATGGGAAAATAGTGTGAGAAGGAATTAGTGGCAATAGAACAGTGAAGAGTCAACAGTGAGAAAAGTAGAGTTAAGAAAGTTTGTGGAAAGCACAAGTAACAATGGATAGGGTAGGGGTCAATGAGAGCAGCTGGATGGTGAGAGTAAGACAGGTAAATAAATAGATAAAACAAAGATACAATTACCAAGTTACAATGTCCAGGAACATGAAATAAGAAGTGCAGTGGCAGGCTGCAGCAGGTGAGATTTGTTACTGGCAGGCAACAGAGGATGTCCCTGTTTGTTCAACTGTGTTGTTTATCTGTGTATTTTCTTACACTTTGGCAGCCATCCCAAATAGTGTCGGAAAGCCTAACACATCTCCCCTCAGAATGAATGCTTAGATATAGTTGAGATGAATGCAAACTAGCTACATCTTTGTAAATTGGTTAGTTGATTTAAAAAAAAAAAGTATTTGTTTTTGTCAGGCTAGGTCATCATCATCATATTATCATCAACATTTATTTATATAGCGACAGCAAATTCCGTTGCACTTTACAATTGGGAACAAACAGCAATAAAACAATACTGGGTAATACATACAGGCAGAGAGGTGAGAGGGCCCTGCTCTCAAGCATACAATCTATGGGATAATGGGAATTTGATACACAAGGGCACGTGCTATATCATATTGCACATTAGTCCAGCTAGAATGCAAAGGTAAAAAGTATTAAATGGGCTGTATGATCAGTCACATAGCAACATTGGTCATAGAGTTGTTGCCTTGTGTTAACAATGTAGAGGGTGGTAATAGGGTATCCTAGGGAGATTAAGATGGTGGTTGAAGAATATCGTAAGCTTCTCTGAAGAGGTGGGTTTTCAGAGAACGCTGGAAGGTTTGAAGACTAGAGGAAAGTCTTATTGTGTGAGGGAGGGAATCCCACAAAGTTGGGGCATCCCAAAAAAAAATTCTGTAACCAGGAATGGAAGGATGTGAAGAGAGTGGAAGAGAAATGCAGATCTTACACAGAACGGATGTGTTGAGTTGGGAGATATTTTGAGACAAGTGAGGAGATGTATATTAGTGCAATTTTGTTGATGGCCTTGTATGTTAGTAGAAGAATTTTAGATTGGACTCGTTGAAAAACAGGCAACCAATATAGAGACTGACAGAGTGTCTCAGCAGAGGAAGAACAATTTGCAAGGAAAATCAATCTAGCCTCTGCTTGCAAAATAGATTGTAGAGGTTTGAGTCTGATTTTTGGAAGACCAGTAAGGAGGGAATTGCAATAGTCAATGCGGGAGATAGAGTGTGTGAATTAAAGTTTTTGTAGCGTCTTGTGTGAGACATTCTGAAATGTTTTTGAGATGTATGTAACATGATTTAGTTATAGAGTCAATGTAGGAAACAAAGGATATTTGTGAGTCAAGGATTACACCTAGGCAGCGAGGTAGATGAGACCCTAACACATCTCCCCTTAGAAAATGTACCCAATTCCCCATGTTTTTACTCAATTTGTGTGCCCAGCTCCCTGATCCTTTATTTGATTCATATACCAGACAGTAGAAAATGTAGATAGGTGCACATTGCAAATTCGCCCAGTGCAATAGTGTAATACGGGATTGGGCCCGGGGACCTTGTCAGACTGTCTTGTGCTTAACAGGTACAAACCTGGCCTATGGGTGCCTGACCTAGGCTTGATGTTCTTCCTGATGGCTTGCCCCTCCCCAATGATTAGCAATCTTTTAAATTAATGTTGCTAATCGTGGGGATCACCCCCTGCCCTGACTGGCTCGGATCCCTGTCTGTCAACCTAGGGATGATTCTTTGGAACATAATCCACACCAGGCCACATTTGTATGCATGTCTAAACAAACAAAAATAACCTAGCTATGCCTACAACTGCCTACCAACACACCCTGCACATCCCAGTGCACAGTGCTGTCTACCAACACCCTGCAGTTCCCAGTGTACAGTGCTGTCTACCAACACCCTGCAGTTCCCAGTGTACAGTGCTGTCTACCAACACCCTGCAGTTCCCAGTGTACAGTGCTGTCTACCAACACCCTGCAGTTCCCAGTGTACAGTGCTGTCTACCAACACCCTGCAGTTCCCATTGTACAGTGCTAGTCCTCAAAATATTATCCCCAGCAGTGCCCAGTATTACCTAGAAAACTATCAACATTTGTGCCTAGTAATACCACATTATTCTACAATGGTCAGAGCATTTACTATAGCAGTGCCAGGCATTACCAATAGTTCCCAGAACATATTATAAAATGTGTTTTGTACAACAACTGACAAAATTATACAAATATACTTCAGCCAAGTGTGCAGTATAAAGGTAAAAACTTCCAATAGATAATTTTTCCAGTTTTGTTGGAAGCTTCCTCTCTACTGAGAGTGCAGAGTCTGATAACACAATTTTAAAGTAGATCTATATCAATCCTACACAACACAGATTGAGAAAATCCAGTAAACCAACTATACAACATCAGTGGAATAATTGATAGAGAATATTTTATATTCACAATTTACTTACCTAAAAGAATACACACAAAATACAGTTAAAACAGTAATAACCAGCTAACTATAACCAGAAAATTGTGACACTAATTAAATGCTGTTTCAATTATAATTCATAGAGTAATCAACAGTGGTCAGCAGGTGGGAGTTCTAACATGCAACAACAAATATACAGTATTTGAATTTTATATACTGTGACAAAGCGAGTGGTTTGCCACAGGCCTCTAAGAGAGGAGTTATGTGTTCAACTGACAGTCTGCAGGTAAAGGCTGCAGAAGGGGTTACACACATGTACAGTAGTGCACATAGGTTAAAGGTATACATGTGTAAGACATGTATGACAAAGTAAAAGTATAAAGT
Organism: Mixophyes fleayi; assembly: GCF_038048845.1. Taxonomy (NCBI): domain Eukaryota; kingdom Metazoa; phylum Chordata; class Amphibia; order Anura; family Limnodynastidae; genus Mixophyes; species Mixophyes fleayi. Next base: position 101,379,058 of record NC_134409.1, read on the forward strand.
GTGATTTAACTTACATGGTGGTTTGGATATGTTTTTCTTTTACAGCTGCCTAGTTGTGTCTGCGGTGAGACGAATCAAACAGGGGACCTGAAGAGACCTCCTGTCTACAGACCAGGTGGAAGTGTCACTTGTCAATTTAGCTAGGGTGGTAGGGAGGAGGAGGACTGTAAAGTGTTTTAACCAGTATTGTGCACTTGTGCAGGAAGACTGATGCCAGATAGTGGTTGTTGACAGGAGGACTATGTCTAGTCAGTGTTAGGTTGTCTGCTGTCATCCTGATGGAAGTGTATGCCATTTTGTTGTGATGTAACAATAAAAGCATTGTTTACTAGATTTAAATTTGTTTGTGTATGCATAACAACAGAGGGGTGCCTGTGTCACAGTATATAATAAATATTGTGACCAAAGCACTGGGGAAATTGTTGTGTGTGTGTGTATATATATATATATATATATATATATATATATATATACTGTGTGTGTGTATATATATATATATATATATATATATATATATATATTTATATATATATACAGGGGGGGGTCTGTGGGGAGGAAGCAAGCTTACAGATATCCCCAGGTCCCAGTCCCCGGACAGTGTGTGACATCATCACACACTGTCCCAGCAGCCAGCACAGCAAGGAGGAGGAGGAACTCCATCTCTGAAGCAACACAATTTAGGTAAGTATGCTGTGTCTGGGGGGAGGGGGAGGGCTTATACTATGCCTAGAGGGGGGAATGATGCTTTGTCTGGGGGCCAATCATACTATGTATGGGGGGGATTTCTACTTTGTCAGGGGGGACTCATGCTATGTCTAGTGGGGGTTATGCTGTGTCTAGGGGGAATTATGCTATGTCAGTGTGGGGGAATTATGCCATGTCTGGGGGGGGATTATGCTGTGACTCTTGCTTTGTCTGGGAGGGGGACTCTTGCTATGTCTGAGGGGGGACTCTGGCTATGTCTGGGGGGGGAAACTCTTGCTATGCCTGGGGGGAACTCTTGCTATGTTTGGGGGGGGGGACTCTTGCTATGTTTGGGGAGGACTCTTGCTATGTCTGGGAATGAATCTTGCTATGTGTGTGGGGGGGGGGATTTATGCTTTGTCTTGGGGGGGATTTATGCTTTGTCTGGAGGGGGTTATGCTGTGTCTGAGGGGAGGAATTATGCTGTGTCTGGAGGGGTTATGATGTGTCTGGAGGGGCTAAAAATTAAGAGGCGCTCAAAACTGTTAAATATATGTATACACACCCACACATATTTATTTTTTTCATTGAAGGTGAAGATTTCTACTGTAATTGCCGGCAATGTGCATAGTGCAATGTCCGTGTGCCACATCACCCGCAATTGAATCTCCCGCATGAATAAATTAGTTTGCAGTTTAAAATTTTATGCAATTTTCTCTCATCATTATTAAGTTTATGTTGAAGGTTTTTTGAGTGCCTCTTAATTTTTATTTTGTATATATCTTTGTCCTAGAGCCATTTCTTTTATACAGCTACAATTGTGTTTCATCATCTGACCATTTCCACCGCCGTCACAGCAAACAAAATCGTGGTTGGAAAGTGATTGTTTTGTTTGTTTGTTTTTTCAATCCCCAGACTGCGCGACGGCTCCCAGCAGTCTCCTCTCCTCCTCTCTCCCACTGAATGTCGGGCGTGACGTCATCACGCCCGACGTCATTTTCAGTGAGGAGCAGAGAGGAGCAGCGGCAGAAGAAAACAACACAAGAAGAACAGAGTAGAAGATAAGAGAAAAAGTCAATAGTAAAGTAAGTAAAATAACAGAGGCACATAGGGTGAGGAAAGTAAGAGAGCGGGGAACAAAACTATGGAGGCACATAGGATGAGGGAAGTAAGAGAAGGGGAAACAAATCTATGAAGGCACATAGGGTGAGGCAAGTATGGGAAGCGGGAACAAAAGTATGGAGGCATATATATATATATATATATATATATATATATACTTATATATATATATATATATACTACTAATATATTACTATATATATATTAGTAATAATATATATATATATATTATATATATTTATACATACATTTATATATATATTATATATAATATATATACTATATATATATATATATATATTATATATATAGATTATATATATATATGTATATATATATTGTCAATTGCATTATTATTAGATGCTTAACTAGAGCCTTGCACAACAATCAGGCCCCACCTGGTGCTTAGTTAGAGCTGCTTTGGTGTCTTTTTCTCTCTTTGGGTGCTTTTACATTGGTGCTTAAATCAATTTGTACAGCTTTCAGCAAGTCTTATCATTTTATTATTATTTTTTTTGTCTGTCCAAGAGAATTTTATACAGTTTTTATACCAAACCTGTAACTACAATCCAACCTAGCCACCTACATGTCCTTCCAAGTCATTCATTTGTGCTCTCTCAGATAAGCCTACTAGTTTCCCATAATGTAGACATGATGAAATAAAGCTCACGTCTTTCCAATGTATTTATTAATTAGGATTTTACTTAATTCCTTTGATCATATGGAGATTCTTAATCGCCTTCTGTGGTTTATGAAAAAAAACAAAACTGTCTGGAACGATCTGGTAGAGGTGGGCAAGGTTTTATGCATCTCTCCAAAGAGCTGAACATCCTTTTGTGTCATGCCCTAGTGGAAAATTCCTGTCCAATTTTACCCAGGCCTACTGCTTCCTTATTTATCCTTTATCATCAATTTCTTGGGGTACAGTGTGTATTACAATTAATTTCAGGGGTTATGGCGCTGCAGTCCTGAAGGGGCTAAGGAACCCACTTTTTGTGCTCTCTGCACATGTGCTGAAGGGTTACAACTTTTCCAATCACTGTCTTTTTTACCCTTCAGATGACATCAAATAGAAAAAGAATATACCAGGAACAGTTCCTCGATTATGGGTTTACCCAAATTGGCGACAAAGGAATAAAGAAACCACAGTGTGTTGTTTGTTTGAAAGTACTGACTGCAGAATCTTTAAAAAAAGAGTCAATTAAAGAAACACTTGGATAATTTGCACCCACATCTGACTTCAAAACCGCAGGAATATTTCGTAAATTTGGAAATGTCTGTCAAAAGACAAAGACTGGATAGCAACTTGAGAGGTATATTCAATCAACGTTCAGCATCAAAGGCTAGCTTTGAAGTGGCCTGATTGATTGCCTGGAACAAGAACCTTATACTATTGGTGAGGAATTGATTAAACCAGCAGCTTTGAAAATGGCAGAGATTATGTGTGGTCAGAATGAAGCCAAGAAACTAAATTCAGTGCCCTTGTCTGCAAGAGTTGTTAAAGAAAGTATTTCTATTTTAGCAGAAAATGTGAGGCAAGAAGTTATTACCTCAATAAAAGAGAGTAAATACTTTGCTATTCAGCTTGATGAGACTACAGATGTTAGTAGTAATTTGCAGCTGATGGTATATGTCCGCTACAAAGGTTTACATTTAATCGAAGAGGAATTGTTGTTGTGTTCTCCTCTCGACTTGCATTCTTGTAGAATTGATATCTTCAATAAAGTTAATGAATACTTTAATGACGTCAATTTAAAGTGGGAAGACTGCGTTGCTGTGTCTGTTGATGAAGCTCCAGCTATGTTGGGTCATGTTAATGGTTTTTTGGCTTTGGTGAGAGAGAAAAATCCAAAAGTTGAAGTAAACCACTGTATTATCCATCGCCAGGCACTGCTTGTGAAACATTTGGAACCTGCACTGGAAGCCGTCATGCATATTGTTATCAAGATTGTCAAGCTTATCAAAGGACATGCACTAAACACGCGATTATTTCATGAATTATGTAAAGATGGTGAGGCTGAATATACAGACCTACTTTATCATACAGAATGTTCTGAACCGAATGTGGGCTCTCAAAACTGAACTTGAAATTTTTATGGTTGATCAAAAGCATGTTCTCGCAGAGAAGTTTACAAACTCCTCGTGGGTTGCACATCTCGCATATTTAGCTGATATGTTTGAGCATGTTAATGCATTGAGCAAAGAATTACAAGGGAAAAACATAAATATAATTTCAGCCAAAGAAAAGATTTCTGCGTTTGGATCAAAGCTTTTATATTGGAGACAGAAGAAAGCTGAACAGAAAAAGATAGCTACCTTTTCAAAGTTAGCTTTGTTCTTGGAAGATTGTGAAAATATTAGTGGCGCTATATAAATAAATGATGATGATGATGATGATGAATTGTATATTCATATCATAAACAATACGTCCTAACCAAGTTTCACATTCATTTCACTTTCAAGAGTATATTTACTAAACTTGAAAACATGGACATGTTGCCTATAGTAACCAATCAGATTTTAGCTGTAATTTTGTAGGATGTACTAAATAAATATTAACTAGAATCTGATTGGTTTCTATAGGCAACATCTCCACTTTTTTAAACCCGCAATTTAGTAAATATACCCCTCAGTCTTCCTTTTGTGTGTTACTTTGCTTATTCCATGGGTTCTCCATCTAACACCTCATCCAATCCCAGAAAGACCATGGGTCTTAGTCCTTAAGAGGTTTCCTCCAACTGTTTTTTCCTCTCCGGATTGCCAAAGTCTCTTTATCTTTTCATCCTTGTCGTTGAATATTTCTAGCCCCCTTTACAGACTGCCTTCTTGAACCACTACTTTCAGTACCCTCTCTTCGCTTTTATCTAACGCTTAGAGAGTAGTTGTGGGATGAATTGAAAGCATTTATATACTTATCCCCACCCCCTTCCTCTTTGTCACTGTTAGTGAAAATTCCCCTTCTACAACCCCAATGTTTTATGAATCCTTCCTTCCTCGGGTGGTCCTCATTTCAGGCTGCCTGTTGAAACCATTAATTTAGTCAAATTTTCATTGTCCTCACATCGTCTTTAATTGAGGCCCCTCCCTCAAATGGGATGCGAACAGGAAGAGTTTCTACATGCCTTTGCACAAGAGCATTGACATTATCATCCTGCAAATTTCTGCCCATGGCAGACAGCGTTCACACTGATGGAGCAGTTTTAATTTAGCAAATAGATGTGTATGCATATTTTACTGGAATGACAAAACGCTGCAACGTGGATACCCTTGACTATCATATGTACACATGATGTAACATATTTGAAATCCTTCCTACTTTTTAAAGCAGCAGAAAAACATAGTAAGGATGGTAAGGATGAGGAAATAATGTTAAAGAAATAAAACTATCATTGTGAATGTTGCTCTGTTTATATAACAACTAGGAACAATAAAAACAACCAATGTTTGTATTGCTATAGTTACACCATAAACATCATATAACGCTAAGAAATAAAGCAAATGATTTATACTTACTTACCTTGATGTGACTGCTGCTGCCCTTGGAGGTTTAGTATAATTTAAGGGATGACTGAATCCCACCACACTGGGATGTTTTAGCTACCTATTCAGGAACAATGTACACTTTATTGTATTTTTTTTTTTTTTTGCATAGTTTATTTCTGTAAACAAGCAGATAGGGCATTGAGGGCACGTCACTTTTCTTGTCAAGCACGGTTAGCTTAATAAAAGAGTTTTCAAAATCCAGTTAAACATTATGACAGCCAATATATATGTTATGCAGCTCAGTACCGTCATTATATCTTAAGGCACTGACATAAAAATAAGTCAGCATGCATTGTATTGTATATAATATGTTAAATATGTAGTGAACATGTGTGTTTCCATCTACAATGTATATATTGTGCTATATATTTATTTATATAAAGGCAATACAGTTAAAATATTTTGGTATGTACTTAATCTTCTGAAATACAAATTTGATAAGTATATTATTTTTATTATTTGACTGATTCTGTGCTAGATAAATCTACACTACTCAGTCGTAACAGTTTTTTTTACCCCCCCCATAATTTAGCTCATCTGTAATGCATATTACTGTACTCCCCTGTGTCTAATAGCTTTGACTTAACACCAGAGGTGACCCTGGAATTTTTTCCAATCTTGGCAACTATAGGAGTCATAAATAATTGTGAAAAAACATAATAATTATCATTTGTCTATATATTTATTTGCTCCAAATAGGAGTTAAAGCACTTTATAATTTTTTAGAAGGTGAGGCAGCCATCTTCATTTTCAACCACATTCAAGGAGACAGCATACAAAATATATTATCAATGGTAGCTTACCTCTGACAAACTCCATAACATGTATGTCTCTTCTGATCCAATTTGTTAGAGGAATTGTGGCTACAGGGGACATTTTTACCATATATGGTGGACATGCCTGAAAATTTCCCTCTGTACATAGACTACTTAACTCTCTATTTGAAATTCCCATAAAGAAAGATAATTGGACCTTTCTCCTCTTCTACTGTTAGGTATGCACATGGATAATGAGGTTGTATTGCAGTAAAAATTATTATAGAGTTTATTGCTGAGCAACCAGGAAAAACATAAACACTGAAGTAATGCAGGAATAAATCATTACCACAATGAAATGCAGGAGTTAAACAGTCTTTGTTAGCATCACTGAAATAAAAAATAACTCTTGAAGTAATATGGGAGCAGATAATTACTTTAAACAAGGCAAGATAATAAACAGTATCCCTTGAAGTAGTTTACACAGTCTTTAGGCATTGCAAGATAATGCACAAATTCTCTTGAAGCAATGCTGATGCAAATTTACACAGAGTCCAGTAATCATTACAAAGCCCCTCTAAAGTGCAAAGGATAGTTACAACAGACCGTGCCTGTGGATTCTTTGTTGCACTATATGTGAAAAGCTTGTAGATGCAGACCAGTAGACAGAAGTCAGGAAGCAAATAGAACTGACTGGAATGATGCGGCCAGGTATCAGGAGTCCAATATGAGCAGAGCTAGAACCTAGCAGAATTGTATGATGCAATCTAGATGAGAATACAAATAATGCAGAACCAGGAACTGCTAAAAGCTCAGGAACAAACTTGGACAAGACAAACTGTACAAGGAGTACACAGGAGTCAAGAAGCATGTGTATCCAATGCTTTGCATCTCTATCAAACTATATCACTGGCAAACCATGAAGGCAGAATGGATCTTTAAATAGTGCAGCTATTCAGGGAAGACACACCTGCACAGCAATTCAGACTTGATAGACAACAATATGCACAGGAAAAACAGCTGAACCCTACACCTAGCCTCCACATATGACAAATATTCTATTAACCCACATTTTGATAGCAGCAAAATTAAGAAAATTAGAAAAAAACAGACCAGCTTCCTTTATCATTGCATCATACCTGGCATGTTGCATCAATGGAAAAAAGACACAACTTTCATACAAGTCTGGTCCCTTGGCTTTCCATAGAAGAAAATACTCCATACTTCCCCCCTCTCCTCATCATAACACTCACCTTCTACCTGGACCCAATAACTACTACATATTTTTTCATCTTACCTATGCCCTAATAGCATTCTTAGTGAGCTTTCTTAAATCCATTTAACATTACACCTGCTCTCCTTTATACCCCCCTCCTCCTCCCCTATCCTTTCTACATCCTAGCTATATAAAATTACTTCACTTAGAATTAATTTTTGTTTTAAGTCCTATAATTGTTCACCTGCTATTTTAATGTGTATTGTAATATTAGAAAAACAGAATATATTTATTTATCTTCTGTAATATAATTAGTAAACCTATATTATATTATTATACCTCATGTCTGTTGAAAATAAAGAGTAAAAAAATGCTGTTTCCTAATTTAAAAATCTATTTAACTAGTGTGTAAAAACTAGAGATGTTCACTGACCCCCGTGTTCTGGTTTTGGTTTTGCATCTGGATTAACTTTGTGTTTTGGCTTTGGTTTTGGCAAAACCGCCCTCATGTGTTTTGGTTTTGGATCTGTATTTTTTTTAGAAAAATTGCTAAAATATGCTAAAATCACATAAGTTTGCTCCTTTTTTGTTCCTACATTATTATTAACCTCAAAAACACTAATTTCAAGTCATTTGCAGTCAAATTTGACCACTTCACAGGTCACAATATTATTTTTATACACTTTTGGACAAAGACTGCAGCGACCTGACTGGATGCTAAGTGACAGAGCAATGACACAAACACACCGCAGTTCATAGCACATCTAGGAAACATTGCCACACAGTGGCAGAAAGGAATAGTGGTGCAAGATAGAATTGTCCTTAGGCCCTCCCACCCACCCTTATGTAATACATTGAAAAGGATAGTACAGTTTAACAAAGCAAGCACTCCAGCGACAAGCAGTGCCACTTTTGTGACCTTGTGCTTGGTTTGTTTGGGCCCCCACAAAACAAGCTAACAATGGGCTTAAAGCACCTAAGGTAACAGTGCTGTTAATGAACTTTACTGTGGCAAGATGTTGTTGTTATAATCCTCAACCTCATCCTCACCCTCATGTACATCATCCTCACACATTATTAATTCATCACCGCTGGAATCCACCATTACAGAAGTCTCAGTATTTTGATTGTAATAGGTTGGAAAGGTCTTCCTCGTGGAAATTGAAGTTCATCTTTATGAACATCATCTTTTCTAGATTTTGAGGAAGTAGCCTACTTCGCAGATCGCTGACAAGATTCCTGCCTGTGCTGAAAACTCTTTCCGAGTGCAAACTGAAGGGTGGGCAGCTTAGGCAGCGCAAAGCGAATTGGTACATGGGCCTCCAAATTCCCTTTTTGTCCTCCCAGTATGCAAAGGAACTGCCTGATGTGTATATTTCTATGCAGTTGTTAAGATGATCCTTCACCATTCTTTGGATGTTGATAGTAGGATCAGATGGATTGCAGAGGTCTCATGTTTTTGGTCAATTCTTTTAGACCGTACCAGATGTCAAAATGTTGTGCTGAGTCATCTCTGGGTCTCTTGGGAAAGCCTTTTCCTAGGAGCAGTTGAGTGAGAAACTGAAGGAGGAGACGCCATCTTGTCACATAACACTTGAGCTCTCATTTTGCTCACCAGGAGCTCATTGCATCTCTTCAGATCTGGGTCAGTTGGAAACAAAGAGAAGACATAGCTCTTAAACCTAGGATCAAGCACAGTCGCCACAATGTAGTGATCCGATTTCAAGATTTTGATAACTCTTGGATCCTGGCAAAGCGAATAAAGTACTTGAGCTACAAGTTCAACATACTTAGAGTCATTGCTTTATTTAATCTCCTCCTTCACTTTCTCAAGCTGCTTTTCCAAAAGTCTAATTAAGTGAATCATTTGACTCAAGCTAGCAGTGTCTGAACTCACTTCACAGGTGACTACTTTGAATGGTTTCAGCACCTTGCAAAACATGAACAGCATTCTCCACTGTGCTTGAGTAAAAATCATTCCCCCTCCTTTCCCAATGTCATGGCTTGTGGAGTAAGCGTGGATGGCTTTTTGCTGTTTCTCCATCCTCAGAAGCATATACAGGGTGGAATTCCACCTTGTCACCACGTCTTGCTTCAGTTGGTGGCAGGGCAAATGAAATTGCTCTTGTAGCTGCTGCAATCTCCTACATGCTGTTGCCGAATCCTGGAAATGTCTAGATATTTTGCCGGCCACAGACTGCATCTCCTGCACATCCCTGTCATTTTTTAAAAAGCTCTGCACCACCAATTTTATTGTGTGAGCAAAACAGGGAATGTGATGGAATTCACCCCGCTGTAATGCTCTCACAATATTGGTGGCGTTATCAGAAATGACACATCCTGAGGAGACTCCAAGCGGGATAAGCCATGTTGCAATGACATCCCCTAGTGTTTGTAACAGATTGTCAGCTGTATACCTCTTAGTGAAGCTGGTGATACACAGAGTAGCCTGTCTCTGAAAAATGTGACGGTCTTGGGTACATGCTGCTGCTGTTCCTGATGGTGAAGTCGAATCACCAACCCAGTGGGCTGTCAGTCATATAATCTTTAGTTTGCCCAGTTCTGCTTGTCCACATATCTATGGATAAGTGTACTGTGGATAGAATGGCATTTTGTAGCCCAAAAACTACATTTTTACGAACATTCTGGTAGAGGTGAGGAATAGCTTTTCTAGTAAAATGGTGTTGTGATGGAATTTGGTAATGGAGACACAAGACCTCAAGCAACTGTCTAAAACCAGCTGCATCAATAGTATATTTAGTAGATCTAATACTGGCATAGTCGCCATGGAGTCTGTGATCCACTTTGCGACTGGGAGACAGCTTTCATACTTGCTTCTTATTGCAAAGGATTGTTTAACAGTCAATTGTTGTAAAAAATTAGTAGTCTTTTTCTTGGTCTGCTTCTGGGATGAAGATCCACCCCCAGCATCAGCAGCAGCAGTGGAACTAACGCTCAATATTTCTTCTGAGGAATTCAGGATAGTGAAGGAGTCATCTAGCCTTAGCAACTTTGATGCAGGACTAACTCCGATCACTGCTGAGGATATTGATGAGGAAGGTGTTGTGGATGTAGATTGCAGGTGTTGGGATCTAGCTGAGAGAAGGGACCCAGCTGATGCTGGACTGCTTTGTGTTATTTTTTTAGCATACGTTTCTGATTTTTCCAACAACTTGCCATGAACTCGCCTCAAATGGCATAGCATGGATGAGGTTCCTAGATGGTTAAGGTCACTACCTCTGAATGTGGGCTTTACAAATGCTACAAATGGCTAGACAACTGTTGTCAGGATTTGGGAAGAAATAATTCCACACATAAGAGGTGGATTTTTTGGTCTTATGCCCAGGCATGACAATGGCCTTCTTCTTATCCCGTGCAATAACTGCTTTCACTGGTGCAGGAATTACACAAACAGCATCATCCTCACCAACATCCTCATTAGTGCCAATGTCAGCTACACATATATCACATATATCTCCCTCATCCTGTTGCAATTCCAAAGTGGCATCCTTATTTTTTGTTTTACTGGCTACATTTGGGCTGCTCATGCACACATCTGCAGAAATACTGAAAGGGGCCTTCTTTATGGGTACACTATCAGAAAAGTCAAGCTTCCACATAGCACTCGTGGATAAACTCTCCTCAGGGATTTGTGTCATTTCTGAATCTGAATATACATTTTCCCCTAATGCCTTACTGTTTTCTTCCACCTCGGCTTTTACACGTAAAAGTATTCGGACACAACTTTTGGAGTCAGAATGACAAGGTCTTGCTTGGTCATGACTGACCTTACAAGAAGATGCCTCAGTGACAGTTGCAGAACTAGCACTCATAGAGAAAGTCGAAGGCCTCTTTCTTTCCTTGACACTGTGTGTGCATGTTGGCAATTTTTTTTTATTTTTTTTTTGCAGATAACTTTGCCTGGATTCCAGGTTTTTTTCTGTTTACCAAGGTAAAAGGTGTTTTTTACATTTTTATTTCCCTGACTTAAAAACACTATGCACATTAACATAGGCTTTAGGAGGGGGCGTGGCTTGGACGCCATCTCGTGCAGTCGCATGATATGTGAGCTCCCGCAAACCGGTGGCCAAATTCATACTCCCCGGGCTTCCCCCTGCTCTAATCACCCTCTTGGTGACTTCCACCTGGTCCCCATACTCCCGGGACACTTCTGTGCCTTCTTCTGGCCATGGACATCCGCGAGCAGCAGCTAGCGGCGGAACCGCTAGCCAGCACCAGCTTGCCGCAACTCCTGGGGTCCCTGCACCCCCCCCGGATCAGCGATTACCTTCTCAGCATCCTCCGCTGCCCGCCTGCCGTGCCGCCGACTCTCCCGCTGATCTCCGTGGGTGGAGGATATCTGCCTTGGGCCGCGCTGTGTTCCCACGCAGCTCTGACGCCATCCTGCTGTGTGCTGGGGTGGGAGCCCAGCTGATCTCCCCCTGAGAGATCCCTGGTGGATGTGCCCTCGTGGGCGACCCCCCCCTCGAGTCCTCCTTCAGCGGCGACAGACCGGAAGTTAAGGCCACCATTATCTCCTTCTCTTCCGACTAGCTTGGAGCAGAGCCTTCTGGGAGGTGAAGGTAAGGAGGATCATATATGTGAAGCTCGTTTTCAGTGAATCTTAGGCGCCATCTTGTGGTGAAAAGCCCAAACTACAAGTGTTATTATTATTATTATTCAGCAAATCCCTGAGATTTCACTTCTAGTTGAACCAGCATCACTGAAGGCAACCTGGTTTCTCATCATTTCAAGCAGTACACCCTGCTGGAAACACTTGGTCCTTTCCTATCTCTGAACCTCCTGATATCCCATCTCGTTGAGGTTAGCCAGGAACTCCTCTTTCTCTACAAGCTCCTTCATGCCAAGGTAGCCCTGACTATGGCCGACTAGCGAGCGCCCCCCTGGGGAGGGGACTCGGCTGTCTCCTGATCAGTACCACCCACATGGGTATCCACCTGTACTCGGGGATGTCAATGTATATATAGTCTTTGTATAAATGGGGAGAGACAAAAAAACTCCTGCTCAAAAAGCACCGAAGAAAACTAGAGATTCTACACCTCGTGGTGCTTTTCAACAACTCTTCACTTCCAACGCCTCCTCAACACCCCCACAAACAACACCTCAAACACCCTCACGGGACCCTGCAGATTCTCCTCAATCTACTTCGTCGGTATCTTCTACCATCATGTCAGAGAAAGGAGACTTAGGGGAGATTTTAACCCATCTGAAATCTCTTCCAACTAAAACGGACTTTCAAGCCCTTGAGTCCCGGATTCAAGAGGCCCTGCAATCACAAATTGCTTCAATCAAGTCGGATCTCTCTCAGATGGCTGAAAAGATTGTTTCCTTAGAGGACCACTCAGAAACGGTTGATACACGAATTGACAACCTCCAGAGTATGGTCACTCAACAATTCGGTGAATTTCGTAGAAGATTAGACGACCTCGACAATAGAGGCCGTCGCAACAATTTGAGAATAAGAGACGTCCCAGAAGATATCCCCCCTCTTGGGATTACGGATGCCCTCACCAAAATATTTAATGAGCTTTTGGAAGCAGACCCAGACAATCAAATTATCTTTGATAGAGCTCACAGAGCGTTACGCCCTAAGAGTTCTCAGGTTGACAACCCACGTGATATCATTTGCAGGTTGCACTACTTTTCAGTCAAAGAAGCTATCCTCAGGAAAGCAAGAGGTGTATCTAGTATAGACTTTAACGGTCACGAAATCCAAATATTTCAGGACTTGTCCTGGTATACATTGCAACAAAGACGGGTTTTAAAACCCCTCACTGATGAACTTAAACAACGTTCCATCCGGTTCCGATGGGGATTCCCGTTAAGTATCCAGGTTAACCACGAGGGGAAGACGGTGACCCTCCATAGCCACTCGGATGTTGGATCTTTCTGTGAAAACCTGAATCTGCCTAAAATCCAGATTCCTGATTGGGACAATCTAGGGATGGCGCAAATCCCCCTCCACGCCTCCAATGGAGGAGGCTGGCAGAAGGTCTCAAGGAATAACAGAAGATCTCACCCAATGGTTCCAGTTGGTTCTCGGAGTGGGACTTGACATTGAAGTTGTTTTTGTTTAAGTTACCTGGTCTATTTACCACTTCAACTGGACCCAGTCTTGGACCATTGATCCTGCCTAGGATTCTATAGTTGCATACCTCCCACATAGGTTGTTAGTTGCCTCTATATTATTAGCAATGTTCAATAATAAGTTTTTTTGTTTATCGTTCTCCCCCCATTGATCTTAGTTACAACTATTTACACTAGTACCAATAATACTATTGATATCTGAATGGTCTGAGCCGGGGTTATCCCAGGCGAGCCATTCCACATACATCCCCCTTGAGTTTATTCTGTTATCTTGATAATAACCCATAATTACAAATATAGTCTCATTTCTCATTTCTGGTCGGTAGACTCCTGATGTCCCCTGCTAACCCCTGATTTTTCCGTCCTGTTAGATTTGTCCAGGGGTCTTATTGCCCCCTGGTCTATGTGACGGTTGTTTACAATGTCTTCTTATATGTTTCGATTACTAATGATATGTTTTTTGTATGTATTTTGTTTTTTTTCTCTCTTGTTCTTCTTCCCCTCCCCTTTGTGCTTTCCCTTCCTTCCCCCTTCTGGGAGCTTCTCTAGTGTCTACAAATTTGCTGGGGCGTATCCTCCCTCATGGTGTATACCTGGATTCCCAGATGTCATAGTCGGGATCTCGACTGCCGACCTCCTCTTCAATGGATAAGTTGAAATTTATTTCTACTAATGTTAGAGGTTTGAATATACCCCAGAAACGTTCACGCCTTTTACACACATTTCATATAGATAAAGTAGATGTCGCATTTGTCCAGGAAACTCACTTCAAAAAAAACCATGCCCCCACACTCACCAACCACCACTACCCTACAGGTTTTTTTAACAATTATTCGTTATCCAAATCTAGAGGTGTCGCAATTCTTTTCGCGAAACACCTACGCCTCTCCGATATATCCATTACGGAGATAGTAGAAGGTAGAGTCCTGCTTGTTAAAGTAAAGATCTTTGATCAGCTATTTTCTCTAGTAAATATATACGCTCCCAATACTTCCCAGGTTGCGTTCTTTACCAAAATTCTGGCTAAGATTGAAGACCATTTAGAAGGTGTGGTGGTCCTAGGCGGGGATCTGAATTGGTCCTTTCTCCCCCAAGTTGACTCCTCGTCTGGTGCTCCCAGGACCTCTCTTCGAGATGCCCGTAAGGTTAGGAGGGAGTTTCACGATCACCAGCTGGCCGACGCATGGAGAATATTTCACCCTGCAGATAGAGACTACACTTTTTTCTCATACCCTCACTCCTCTTACTCTCGCATAGATTACCTATTTATAGACCACAGAAGTCTAGACCTGGTAGTCGATTCCTGGATAGGACAAATAACGGACTCTGACCATGCCCCGATATATTTGTCTATCAAATTGGCCTCTCCTCCCCCCAGACAGTGGTCTTGGAGACTCAACGAATTACTAATGCAGGACCCATACTGTAAATCACAATTGAATGATGCTATCGGGGAGTATTTGGATATTAACGATAATGGAGAGACGTCCAAGTTGTCAGTCTGGGAAGCCCACAAATGTGTTCTGAGGGGGAAGTGTATTCAATTAGGTTCATTTCTCAAGAAGCAGAAGGACGAGGTTCGCAAAGCACTCCTGTCAGATATCAGGGACTTAGAAACTAAACACAAAAACACTTTGTCCCCTGAGACCTTAGTTGAACTCCATAATAAGCGGTCAACTTTAAATTCTCTACTAAATGACCGCATGAAAAAGGCCTGGCGGTGCTGTAGAAACAAATACTATCAATGGGGGGATAAGCCGAGCCGCTTTCTAGCTAGAGCCCTTCGAGCCCAACGTAACCGCTCCTACATACATAGCATACAAGACTCTGGAGGCACTACTAAGCACACAGATAAGTCCATCGCTGAAGCCTTCCGCTCCTATTATGCAAAACTATATCACATTAGATCCCAGGTATCTGATAACGATAATGCCCGGGCTGAGGAAGCTATAGGAGAATACCTTCGAGGTATTGATTTTCCAAAAATCTCCCAAGAGGCAAAGGATCTTTTAGACTCTCCCTTTTCTCTTACAGAACTAAGGGGAGCTATAAAATCTTCCCCCCTTGGAAAAAGCCCTGGCCCCGATGGGTTCTCCATATCATATTACAAAACATTTTTAGATAAGCTATGTCCCATCCTGCTAGATGCTTTCAATGAAGTGTCGGACACAAAAGGTTTTTCACCACAGTCGCTGGAAGCACATATTACAGTCATCCCTAAAGAGGGTAAAGATCCAGCTTTATGCCCTAGCTACCGCCCAATTTCCCTTCTAAACGTAGACATTAAACTTTATGCGAAAATTCTTTCAAACAGGTTAAAGAATCTCCTCCCGGAATTAATTATAAACGACCAAGTAGGATTTGTACCAGGCAGGGAAGCAAAGGAGAATACTACTAAAATTATTAATTTAATACATTACGCCTCTTCTGTTAACCTGCCCACAATTCTCTTGTCAACCGACGCTGAGAAGGCATTCGATAGAGTGGATTGGGGCTTCATGAAGGGTGTACTTCTCCATATGGGACTTGGCCCCTCTTGTTTACATAAAATTTTAGCCCTGTACAAATCCCCTTCTGCTAAAGTTAGAGCAAACGGCATCTTATCTGACTCCTTTACCATCTATAACGGCACTCGTCAAGGCTGCCCACTGTCCCCTCTGATATTTGTGCTCTGTATGGAAGCCCTGGCCAGGGCGATTCGATCTAACCCAAACATCACGGGTCTGCAGATCGGTAAAGAAAACTACCGATTGGCCCTATTTGCAGATGACTTGCTTGCGATCATCACAAACCCTATCACATCATTACCTAACCTGATGTTAGAATTCTCTAAATTTGGCACTCTCTCCAACTTCAAAATAAATTTCTCTAAGTCAAATGCCCTTAACATCTCAGCCCCAGAACAATCAATAAAAGGCCTCAAATCAGCATTCCCATTTAAATGGCAGCCCTCACATTTACGTTATCTTGGGGTTTCTATCTCAAGGTCCAATGATCAGCTATTCCATCTGAATTTCCCCCCTCTCATAAATAAAATTAAAAAAGACTTGGCAGCCTGGTCGTCCTCCAAATTCTCTTGGTTTGGTAAAATGAACATTATAAAAATGAATGTTCTTCCCAAAATACTCTACCTGATGCAAGCACTTCCGATCATAATCCCTCAAAGATTCCTTGATAGTCTCCAGCGTTTGATACGCGAGTTTGTCTGGGGAGGTAGGAGACCCCGATTTAAGCATGCTCTCCTTTATAGGCGAAAACATCAAGGAGGGGCACAATTGCCAATGCTCCAGGGTTATCTTCAGGCAGTTTTCCTTAGCAGGATAGTGGACTGGACCAGAGGGGGTGACCTCAAACAATGGGTGGTTATTGAGAATGAACTTATCACAACCCCGCTAAATGTGGTACCTTGGTTATCTAAGATACCCAGAATCCTTCACCCAACCATCGGCCCAACCTTAAAGGTTTGGAAGAAAATCCGTTTTGGAAAAAGCATCTCAACTTTTCCTTCACCTATCACCCCCTTCGTGTTCAATCCAGACTTTCCACCAGGTCAATCGGGTTCTGACTTCAGAAGGTGGTCTCGGGCGGGAATCAAGGGCCTCGGCCAGCTGGTGACGAATGGTAGACCCCTCTCTTTTGCAGACCTTCAGTCAGCTTTCTCGCTACCCTCCTCTGAACATTGGAAATATGTTCAAATCTTCCATTACATTAATTCTATTAGAGGAACCGGAACTCTTAACAGATCTCCAACTCCATTCGAAAACTTATGCTTATCCAAATCCGCTCCAGTCCATATTATCTCTGAAATTTACAAAATTTTGTTGGAGGACCAGTTCAGTTCCCCGCCTCCTTTTGCCAGATTATGGGAACGGGACCTAGCGCCACATATAACCTCAGCATCCTGGCAAAAAATTTTCACAAATACACACTCCTGTTCACTAAGCATCTCAGTAATAGAAACTCACTATAAACTCCTGACCAGGTGGTACAGATGCCCTACACTGTTACATAAATTTAATCCCCAATTATCTTCTTCATGCTGGAGATGCTCCAGTTCCCTGGGTTCTTTATTCCATATTTGGTGGGAATGCCCACTCATTACCCCATTTTGGAACGAGGTCATTAGATTATCCAGTGCTATTGTGGGACACGAGGTTCCCAAGGATCCAGGCTTCTGGCTACTCTCACACTCCCCTATTCTATCCTCAAAATACAAAAAATCTCTACTGAAACACCTCAACAACGCAGCCAGGGCAGTCCTACCTACACGCTGGAAATCCCGAACACCCCCCCTGATTATGGACTGGTTCAATAGAATTGATTATTACATGTCCATGGAAGACATTATCCTTTCAGCCAATGACAAATCCACAGAATTCTTAGCCACATGGTTTTCCTGGATTGAATTTAAAAACTCAGAAGATTTCAAGATAGTTTGTTCTTTACCTGCCTGCGCTTACTAGCTCCCCTCCCATCTCTCCCCTTTCCATATGTGTCCTCTGCTCCCCCCTCCACTTTATTCTCCCTTTCCCCTCTTGCTGTTAGTCTTTGTCTCCCCCTTTCTTCGGGGAGTGTTCCCTTTTTTTTTCCTTTTAGGTCTGTGTTCTATTGCCAATTTAAAACTTTTGCGGTGTGAGTTACGCTAATGTTATTAGCTATTGATGGTTCATGTGTTACAAATGTTATGTACTGACAATTTCTCTTCCTAATGGACCATTCTTTTGGCTAAGTTTGTTATAATGCTTGCTCACTCGCAATGAAAATAAAGAATTTAAAAAAAAAAAACATAGGCTTTAGGAGATGACGTAGATGGATTTCCATCATTATGACTGGTGCCAGCAGCTGCTTGGTGCTCCTGGTATACTGCTGTGAAACCATTTCGATAACACACTAAAATGTGACTGCAGATTTAGAACAAGCCTGCCATCCCTGACAATGACAATTAGCAATGGAGCAATGGAGCTGTCCTGTTTGTGTGTTAGCTATATAGCACAGTACAATGTGACTGCAGATTTAGAACAAGACTGTCAGCCCTATTATTTCTATTTCAGCAATGACAATTAGCAATGGAGCAATGGTGCTGTCCTGTTTGTGTGTTAGCTATATAGCACAGTACTATATGACTGCAGATTCAGAACAAGACTGCCAGCCCTATTATTTCTATTTCAGCGATGACAATTAGCAATGGAGCTGTCCTGTTTGTGTGTGAGCTATAACTCAGTAGAATGTCATTGGAGACTTTGAAGAACACTGCTGCCCTCCTTTTTCATTTCTAGCTATGACGATGCCCAACTGCACTAGAGACTGCCAATAACTGTGCTACCCCTTCTGTGTCTCTCAGTGAAATGGCGTTGGATCGCCATGGGGGTGGTACTTATAGAATCCAAAACTCGCAAGATCCGACGACGCAACAATGACATTTTGACTCGTTTTTTAATTCCGAAGGTGCATGAAAGTACTGAGCCGGCTCAGCTCGATACTCGGATCTGCTAAGTTCTTGTGGGTTCGGTTCTCGGCGAATCAAGCAAAAGCATCGCTAGTAAAAATATTTAAAATCTAATTTTAACAGAAGCTTTGAAAAGCAAACCTTGAATGCCAACAGTAATCCTTGCCTGCAAAGACAAACCTTATTTGTGAATAGCAAACACTGAATGGGGATCTCAAATTGCATCTATCGAATTGGAGCTGAACATTTTAAACCATAAATTCGAACTAGGGTCAATTGGCAATTGTATCGCGAACATGTTTATTACCACCGAACCAGTGAAATTGGATCAAATTTAAAACCATTTTGAAATTTTTGAGCAACTCTACCCGGGAATACATTCTTACCATACCTGTGCTACTCCCACAACGTATAACCAGCAGAGTTACCAAACTCAATAGAGCTAACGTACAATTTTCACATAAAAAACCTGTTTGGAAAGAACCAAAATTTTTAATTCTGAAATAGCAATAGTAACTCATGAAGTCATATCTTTTTGGACAATTCCTACTTTAGAAAATCCAAAAGTTTTTATAGTACAATTTATATTTCTGAAACTGCAAGTCAAACACAGTACTTCGACAGAAATGTATACTTATTTTTAACTTTATTTTATTTATGAACTCACATTTCCTTTCCTTAATACGTTCATTGCAGAAATCGCTAAAAACAGGAAATTATAAGTATTAAACGAATAAGCAAACAACTGCTGTAGCAGGATGTGCTCACTGTGAATGCACAGTGAGTGATTTGGATCTCACAAAAAGTTAATGCCAGTTCTGTGGGATCTTACTGACCAGCGATAAGTGGGGGGAGCAATGTAATGAATAGCAGATGACTTACCACATGCTATAAGAAATTATGATTGGGAGCACAAGCTCCAACTCTTTTCTTAATTACACAGACCAGGGGCGGGCAGGTACAGGGAAGCAGGAAGCATATGTTACTAGGGCCAGACAAAAAAAGTCTATTGTGGGCTGGTGCAGGGACCAGCCCCTGTATTTATTGCTTGGTGGCTGGCCCCTCCTCTGTGACCATCCACCTTCCATTATTGTCCACAGATCCTGTCGATCGGTCCCCTCTTCCTCCCCTCTCTCTCCCATACTTTGCCTATGTGTGACCTATAGCCATGTGTGAAGAGCATTGCGTGCGGATGGAATTAAGTAAGTGGGGGATGTTAATATAGTGTGTGTGTTACCATAATGTGTAAGGGGGTGGGTAAGTATGTCATTATTATGTGTCTGTGAGGGGGGGTGTGTGTCAATGTATTGTGTGAGGGAGAGTGGGAGTATGTCAATATAATGTGTGTGAGGGGGAGTATGTCAATTTAATGTGTTTTTTTTGGGGGAAAGTATGTCAATATTATGTGTGTGTGAGGGGGGTAAGTTAATATAATGTGTGAGTGAAGGGGGTCTTAATACAGTCTTGTGAGGTAAGCTATTTAATGGCGGAGTGCAGGTGAGGGGTAATTATTTAATGGGTGCTATTTTATTAGTCGTGTGATGGTGGGACAATATAATTTATTGGTGGGGCTATTTAATAGTGGGGCCTATTAATTGAAGGTGAGGTGACAGGACTTTTAATTTAATGATGGGGTAGTTTGGGTTCAATAATTGAATATGGGGCTGAGTTTGAGGATGAGGGCTACTTATTAAATGTGAATATGAATCATTTAATGCCGGGGATGGTTGTGGGAAATGGTTATATTTATTCAACGTAAATGCTATTTAATTTATTGCTGGAGCTGCTTGGAGGGAGGGAAATAGATTTATATATTAAATTGGAATTCTATTAATATAATGTTTGGGCTGATTGGAGGGATATAAGTCTATTTATTAAATGTTTTTGGTATTAATTTAATGCCATGGCTCATTGGAGGGAAATAGATCTATTTAGCAAATATGAATATTATTATTTTAATGTTGGGGCTGGAAGGAGGCCTAATAATAAAACTTGGGTGCTATTGATTTAACACTGGGGCTGGTTGGAGTTTTCTAAGTTTTATGTACTCATTTTTTTCTCCCAAATAGGGCCTCCAACATTCCAGGATCCAGACAAGCAGCATATCTGATCTAAAAACACCAGCAGCCACAGGTGGTGAAAATGACAAGAGCAGGTAGGAAAGAGCAGGACAGTCTGCCAACTGTCTTGAAACTGATGGGACATCCCCGAATTTGGATTACTGTCTTGCTCAGTCAGGATTTGGTCCAACTGAAAGGACAGTTGGGAGGTAAGTCCCGCTTCACACTATACTGCTTGTAAAGGCAGAACTGCATGCACCTAACAGTAGTGCACACAGTATTATCTATGTATTTGTCTAAAATGATAACCATGTTACATCATAGGGGCCTCCTTGTCTAAAGTGCCCGGGCCCCTCAAAGCCTTAATCCAGCTCTGGGCTAGAGCGACACCTAGTGCTCTGCTCCTCCTCTACCAGGTACCACCCCTACTATTATTTGGTTTAGGTTAACCCTAAAACAATTAATAATCATATTACTATATAGGGCGAAGCAAAATCAAGTACTTTTACTGGCAAAAAAATCAGGTTTTTAAAGCAAACAGGCTTTTTGCATTTTGATACATCCCATTATAATCAGCCAGGCATGTGTTAAAACAGTGCTGTAGGGAAAAGGAACAAATAAAATAAAATGCAATATAAAGTGAGGTTTGTTTTTGTTGCATTATTTCTTTTTATTATTTAAGATTTATCATTTATGATAAAAGTATTGCTGGATTAAGCAAAACTAAAATAGCCTTTTTAAATATTAATAAATATATATTACAGCAAAAACCACCCTTTAAGGATGGGCCGCTACTTATTGGCCAGTGCTGTGTGCTTGCCTCCCGGGCAAAAGTCTGCCAGCCAGCCCCTGACACAGACATTCACCTGGAGAAGAGAAAACCTTGGAAAAAAATGTTAAGAAAGTAGATAAAAGATTACGAAAAAAATATACATTCTCTGCAGGGAAGTTGGTGGATTAATTTAGAGTAGCTAGATTCACCTGCAAGCTACTGCAGGTAGAGTTGGCAGCTGTAGTGTCAAGACTGTCACATTCTTGGCACTTCTGGCCAGTTAAATATATTATATATTCAGAGTTAAGGGACATCCACTCTGAATCCCACATGTCCCTTGGCATGACTGACTTACAGTTATCAGGAAAGGTACAGTATTGCTAAGTAAATTGAATACTTTTCTGTAACTTTATAGGATATAGTGTGAATGCATCCTGCTGAAGCATACTGGGTAGTGGCTTGATATACTATGGAAACAGAAAGGATAATTATTACATGTACAAACTCAGTTTAAACTCCCACTCACCTTTCAGCCATGTGGAATTTCTGTCACTGCTGATACATAAAGGCATTCTCCAGATCACACCCACTCACAAGACCTGCAGGGAATGAATAAGAAGGGATGCCCATTTCCACCTTGGACACCGTTAGTGGCATCTCCACAACGTCTATTGATAATGGGTTACAGCTACTGTTACTGGCAAGAGATGGTGCTCAGCACACAGAGACATTGATGCACTTATTTCATACTTTGCAAGAAATATGCTCATTTTGACCAACTCCTCTGATACAAATGTCTGCTCCTCTTCAAACAATGCCATTTTGTTCTGCAAACGAATGTACTTTGGTGGCAAACTAGGCACCACCGTGCAAATTGTGTGCATGATGTCACCAAAATGATTTTGCACTATGCCTCAGTTTGCGATTAATAAATGAGGCTCTGTTAGTGCTGCTACTGAGTTTTCTCCCAAGTAATATTCCTAATTTTTTCTCTAATTCATATTCTAAAATTTAATGTAAAAGTAGTACAATTGTTATTATTGTCTAAGTACATAGTCTTGCATTTTAAAACATTTAACTTCACCATGTTGCATGCTAAGCAGTAAAACCTAACCTGCACTGACAAACCTACCAAGGGTGAAACAGTAAGTGAAAACCCTGTCTCCGTCTGCATTGACTGAAAGGGCTGCCTTGAAAATTTGTTTTCTCAATTGTGTATATTAGGTTGTCTGTAAGGCATGGTGCATACTGAGCAAAAGTTCCCATCCTACATTTCTGAGCCTTAACCAAACCAATGAGTGCCTAGACATTTACAGTGGAGAGCAACCTTGCAAAAATACATTCCCTTTGTTCTTTTGCCCTGGCTTTTTGGCTGAATTGGAAGAATTCTTAATATTCCATTTGAAAGGCTGGGGCCTTACAGCACAAAATATATATTTATACACTTTTTTGCCATTTATCGCATCTGCAAACTATTTTATGTATGTTTTTTGCACTTAGACAGCGGGTGACAGGTGTAAGCTTTAATGAATGTTGTATGACCACATGGCTCCCAGCTTCGCAAACCCTTCAGAAACACTCACTTTCTCTGGGGACCAAAAGATTTAATCCATTAGGCCAGAGTTTCCCAAACCCAGTCCTCAGGGCTCCCCAACAGTGCAGGTTTTCCTTATCTCCTTGCTGGAGCACAGGTGTATTCATTACTGACTGACACATTGTAACAGATCCACAGGTGGTCCTATTTATGTCACATGTGATCCGGAAAACCTGCACTGTTGGGGAGCCCTGAGGACTGGGTTTGGGAAACCCTGCCTTAAGCGAACTGTAGGGAAATGGGGTCCACCATAGCATGAATGTGGGACTTAAGACCCTCTCCCCCTAACAAGCTGTTGTGCTTTGAAAACAAACTGAAAACAGAATTAACTTTAATGACAGCCATGGAAATGTATTTTCTGAGTAGTTTGTTTATAGCTTAAAGTAGACAATCTGATTGAATGTTGCACTGCTAAATCACAATGCTCATTTATGGTGAAAGACTAAGCTAGCTGGTGTAATTAGTACCCTGAGATCCCCACTGAATAATGTACCTTTCCCAGAAACAGAAAAGTGCTTATACTAGTTTGAGAAATTTAAAGTCATATAATATTATTCATGTTATTAATATATGTAACCAGGCTGGCTTATACTAAGCAGCCAAGACCTGAGCTTGCTATGGAGATGCAGGGTGAAGCAGTGGTCAGCCATACCAGAGAGTCTGTGAGGAGAAGAGAGAGGCAGGAAGGTAAAAGCAGACAGGAAGAGGTGCTGGTTCTGTGAAGTGTGTCACAGCAACAGGAGAAGGAGTGAAGTGTATAGAGGAACAGAGGGATACCCAAGCTTTGCAAAGAGAAGCTGGGTGAAGATTTGTACATAGAGGTCTTGTAGCTGCATCATTGCAGAAAATCCACTATCAAGTCGCCTAAGCAGCCTGAGGGAAATTACACAGCAAAGCGTGCCTATGTGCAGAGAGAGAGACTCCCACTATTAACGAATTGCGTGTGAGCAGAGAGGGACAGCTAGCAAGATCAGGCTTGCAGTTAGTCCATGACCCAACAGTGGCTAAGACCCTCATCTTCAAAGGAGAAGATAAGTAACAAAAACACAATAAACACTCTGACATAATTATTGCTGCACATATATCAGAGACTGTGTTATCTGTCAGAGATATAATAAAAGTTGCCAATGTTTCAATAAGTGCATGAACGTTAATTAGTTAACCTTACAAACTACTTAACATTGGCAGGTGTCGTAAACATAGAGAACTTACAGTTATTTATAAGTGTTAACCCATCACATAGTTGTGGGGAATGAGGGATAAATCATATGGGCAGTGTAAATATGTTATATGAAATGAATCTATTGATAAGTTCAGCTACTAAAGTGTAAAAGGTGAACACATTCCAGTGTGAGAAGATAGGCCTGTCACCTATGGCAACTTCAAATAATTCCTGCTGTGAGATATAGTCTGGCCTGAAATGGAGTTGTGACACCTGAATAGACTTTTAGAAACTGCACAGCATGTTGTCTGGCTCAAAGAGGCCATGTGCTGACATAGGCTATATGTGATATAGACAAAAAGAATTCAGGTTTAAAATATGCCACTTAAAATCAATAAAACTAGTGATCAACCACATATTCCTCAATAGCATTATGAAGGGCTCTGCGATTACATTGTATTTAGGCGTGTTTGGTATCAAAATATGGACAGATTCATAAGGAATTTATTAATAATGAATGAAATTGGGCTTGTGTGAC
This sequence comes from Mixophyes fleayi, assembly GCF_038048845.1. Classification (NCBI taxonomy): domain Eukaryota; kingdom Metazoa; phylum Chordata; class Amphibia; order Anura; family Limnodynastidae; genus Mixophyes; species Mixophyes fleayi. Next base: position 101,404,058 of record NC_134409.1, read on the forward strand.
GCTCCTCAGAAAAGTTAGGTCACATAACAGGATTGAGTAGTAAATCAGGCAGCATGCAAATGGTGATTGAAAAAAAGTATCACAGACACAACCCCTGGGGCGGGGCCAGGTGTGGAAGTGTCTTTAAAAAACTGAGACCAGTTACAACAAATTGTTAGGCTTTTTGGGAAATCAATTCACATTGATAAGCTGTCCATCTTCCAAGCCAATTTTCCTTGGCCAGAAAAGGCAATTCATGTCAGTACTACTCTGAATGTAACCCCTTTTATTTTAAACTGCTTTGCTTGCGTATGTTATCTCAATCTATTAATTGCTTTTTAATTATTTTTTATATCTGTATGCCCTGTACTTTTGCATATTAAATCTATAATTTAATATGTTGTGTCCTTGATAGTCTAATAAATCCATTAGACTGTTAGAAGAGAAAGCTCGACCAAGTTAACCCTTGGAATGCCAGTGTGTGATTTGTTGATACATTTGATTAACAAGCTGCATGTCCTTGCATTTACATTTGTGTAACAGTCTGGAGGTGTGAAGAGATAACCATGTGCTTGCTGGTGTGGGTCTTGCTAGTCTGTGGATAGCTGGAACCTTTGTGTGCCAGTGTGGAACAGTATATTGGGGTCCTATTGCCCGTATTCAATAAGTGGTGGCAAACCTGAAGTGTCTGGGGGTATGAGAGCGCTGTGTTGGGGGCGATTCTGTAGGTCTATAACCTAGTCTGGAAGCGTGTGTAACTTCTTACAGCAAACACCCCCAAAGTTACGGCAGCTGGGAGCGTGTTTGTGACAGCAGGATTGTAATTATTGTTAATTTATATTTTCACACTGTGTGTGGATGCATTGTGGGAGAGTTTAGGACGCCACTGAATGTATGTGTTGCAGACATCTTGTCGATTAGGTATTACTTTACTGTTGCCTTTGATTAATATCTTAACTGCTGTCCCATTTATCCTTTTGTATAATTTCCCCATATTTATATCCGCCTCTCCCATTTATTTTCCCCAAAATAAACACCCAGTTGATTGTTTGCAAACACAGTGTGCGGTACATTATTATTTAGAGGGTTAGTGGGGTTGGGTACAAAGGGCTTCCGGAGTCAACCCCTGGTGGATTCAGTCACAGTCCGCATCCCACCATACTGTGCAGAAGACTCAGGTGGAGGCACTGAAGCTAGAGAGAACATTTCACCACCCATTTTGGTGTGCTAGGGAAAGGGGTGCTACATATAATATATTAATAAGGCGGCACAAAGGTCTGCAATGCCATACAGAAGGTAGTAGAATAGAACTTCGCCAATTAAACAGTGAACAAACAGCTGTGAAATTATATAAGACAGATGGGGATAAGCATGAAGCATACTAGTGAGCAGAAAGACTGTGTCTGGGAACATGGGCACAACAGCAAGACTTGAGATAATATGGCTCTTTCATTATATTAATATAAATCATCAATGTCCCAGGACCTATCTATTTTAAAAAAAAAAATCACCTACTATACATCTGTCAGTATCAGGAGCCAACTGATCCAGGGTAAATAACAAAAGAGAGATATGTCGGTATAATATTTACTAGGGATGTGCACCGGCGACTTTTGAGGTCTCGTGTTTTGTGTTTTGGATCCGGATTTTCGCAAAGTTTTGGGTTCGGATTTGTTTCGCAAAACACCTGCCGAAAGGTTTTGGTTCGGATTTAAGGTTTTGGATTCGGATTTTTTTTGAAAAAAAATAAAAAGTGTAAAAATCAAGTTTTTGGGCTTATTTTCACTCCTATGCTATTATTAACCTCAATAACATTCAATAACAATCATTTCCACTAATTTAAAGGCTATTCTGAACACCTAACACCTCACAATTTTTATTTTTTTTAGTACAAAACGTTGCAACGAGGTATCTTTCTGGACTGCGTAGAGGAGTGTTCCCCACAATATAATTAAAAACCCATTAACTGGTCTGAATTACACCCAAAAATAGTATCTGCACTGCGTAGAGTAGTGGGCACTGGGCACCACAATAAAATATATAGAAAACCTTCAACAGGTTTGAATTACCCCCAAAAATAGTATCTGCACTGCGTAGAGTAGTGGGCACTGGGCACCACAATAAAATATATAGAAAACCTTCAACAGGTCTGCATTACACCCAAAAATAGTATCTGCACTGCGTAGAGGACTGGCCACTGGCCACCACAATATAATATATAGAAAACCTTCAACAGGTCTGCATTACACTGCACATACGGCTGCTCCTCCATCCTCCATCATATACATGTTGGAGTTTCAGCGTGTCAAAACCTCTTGTTTTTGATAATGACAGTGCATTTTGAATATTTTTCAATTTGCCCCACAACACTGAATGTACTTTATCTATGATACGCATCTATCTTTCTTGACTGCGTAGTGTGGTGGCCCTGGTACACAATTTGGTACCGAGGCCACAATATAATAAAAAACCCTCCACGGGTCAGAATTCCACCAAAAAAGGGTATCGACTGTGTAGTGTGGTGTGCCCGGAACACAATTTTTTACAGCGCCAACAATATAATTAAAAAATTGAGCATCAACTGTCACCGTTGTTCAATATCTGATACACCTAAATATGGACTGCACAGTGGAGTGGCCCCGGTAGTAAACGTTGTGAGGAAGCAACCTCCTTCGCCGCTCACTGACCAGGTTACCCGCTGCACTAAAAACTCTTTCCGAGTACACACTGGAGGGGGGACAACTCAGGTAAAATAGAGCCAGTTTGTACAGGGGCTTCCAAACTGGCTTTTTTTTCCTGCCAGTAACAATATGGACTGTCTGACATGTCTACTTGGATGGTGTCAGCAAAGTAATCCTCCACCATTTTTTCAATTGTGACAGCATCCAATGCAGCGACAGTAGACATGTCTGCAATGGTTGGCAGGTCCTTCAGTCCGGACCAGATGTTATCAGCATCCCCGCCAGCGCCTCTTTTAGGAAAACTGAGCTTTTTCCTCGCAGCCATAGATGTGGAAGAAAATGAGGGTTTCCTATGTCGTAGGTGGCTGTGTAGGCTTGAATGGCCTTTTGATGCTCCTCCATCCTCTGCAGCATATAGAGGGTGGAGTTCTAGCACGTCACTACCTCTTGTTAATTTAGATTGCAAGGCTTGTAAATACTTTGAAGATAAAAAAAGCAGGCTGCACAAACTGTGGAGCTAGAAAGTTAAATTAAATAGACCACGTTTTTTTGGTGGCTAGTATCTATGCCCCCCCCCGCCCTACACTTGTAGTTGAATATAAAAAAAGCAGCCTGCATAGACTGTAGAACTAGAAATTCAAATATACAAAGAAATGGACAAAGGCAGTTTGGTATCTGTCTGCATCAGATCCCCTCTCCAGTAGGAGTAAAATAGAAAACTATTCAGCCGTTATATAATCTAGAATATAAATAGAAATTGAGAAAGGCAATTTGGTATCTGTCTGCATCATAATCATCAACATCCTCCTCACCCCCAGCTACATCAATATCCTCCTCCCGGTGTACAACATTCACACCTTCATTAGCCAAATCTGTAACTGGACTGTGGGTGATCCTTCCAGCATATGCAGAGGGCGTGCTGCAAATGGTGGAAGGAGTCACCTCTTCCCGTACAGGGATGGGAAGGTCAGGCTTCGCAACCACCAACAGCCTTGGACTCGCCTTGGGGATTTGTGATAATTTCTCTTTAGAAGGCCGAGTTGTTTGCTGTTTTGTTGCTGACACCATAACTCTCTTCAATTTTTTGTAGGGGGGGGGGGAGGAGGAGGAGGGCTAAGATCCTTGGGTGAAGCTGAACCTCTAGTCATGAACACGGGCCAGGGCCTAAGCCGTTCCTTGCCACTCCGTGTCGTAAATGGCATATTGGCAACTTTACGTTTCTCCGCAGATGATTTTAAGTTTCTCTTTTTGCTACTTTTACTTAACTTGGGCTTTTTGGATTTTACATGCCCTGTACTAGGAGATTGGGCATCGGGCTTGGAAGACGACGTTGATGGCATTTCATCGTCTATGTCATGACTAGTGGCAGCAGCTTCAGCATTAGGAGGAAGTGGGTCTTGATCTTTCCCTACTTTATCCTCCAAATTTTTGGTCTCCATTATATGTAGCACAAGATACTGCAGAATGTGTGAACTTGGTAATATTGCAGTACCAATGGACTTATACTGCTGGATTGGTTTTGCAAATTTGGTTATAATTATTTTTTTTTTATTTTTTTTTATAACTTTTTTTTATTTTTTAAAAACTTGGAAATAATGGGGAAATAACTATGCCCTTAGAAGCACAGAGCACAGGACACAGCACCACTGGACTGAACAGGACACAGCACAGGACCCAGCAGCACCACTGAACTCAGCAGGACAGAGCACAGGACACAGCACCACTGGACTGATACTGCAGAATGTGTGAACTTTGTAATATTGCAGTACCACTGGACTTTTACTGCTGAATGTGTGAACTTGGTAATATTGCAGTACCAATGGGCTTATACTGCAGGATTGGTTGTGCAAATTTTTTTGTAATTAAAAAATAAATAAATTAGTTTTTTGTATTTTTTTTAATAACTTTTTTTTATTTTTTTAAACACTTGGGAATAATGGGGAAATAACTATGCCCTTAGAAGCACAGAGCACAGGACACAGCACCACTGGACTGAACAGGACACAGCACAAGACCCAGCAGCACCACTGAACTCAGAAGGACAGAGCACAGGACACAGCACCACTGGACTGAAGTGAACAGGACACAGCACAGGACCCAGCAGCACCACTGAACTCAGAAGGACAGAGCACAGGACACAGCACCACTGGACTGAGCACAGCACAGCACAGCACAGGATATAGCAGGGCAGAGGACCACCTAAAACAACCTCCCTCTACCCTGATCAATGCCTGAGTGAAGATGGCGGCGGCCAGCGGGAAATTTATAGAATCCGAGTATCGCGAGATCCGACAACGGGATTATGACTCGGAGCCTCGCTTTCAGTTTTGCAATTGGCGGGAATACCCGGATCTGTCTCGGATCCGGCTCGGATCGGCAAGGTTCGGGTGGGCTTGGATTTCAGATATCCGAGCCCGCTCATCCCTAATATTTACAACAAAACAAAATGGAAATTGTGTCAGTGAAACAGTTTGGGCCAACTATATTGAAATTTGGACAAAGCCACTGTTAATCAAATAACTGAGACAAATGGCATACTGCAGACATTAGTTATGGAGCACAGATATAAAATAGAAGTAACTATACATATGGTAGGACACAATCATCAGCAGCAGCTATTTATATATGTGGTGATTGTCAAACAAAGATTATAGATTCCTCAGTTTCACATCATTTTAGCAGAAGGCTTTTAAACCGCTATATATTGTAGTGTCAGCATTCACAAAAAACTATACACAGTGACAACAAGATTAGTGCGAGCAAGCGTGGTTTAACATAGCAAAATAAATCTACTTGCTCTCTAAGAGAGTCGTGGAAACATAGTGATCTATTTAGTTTTTACAGAAGCTTCTTGTAGCGTAACAAGGAAAGTTAATGTGTAAATCTAAGAGTAAACAGCTTTTCTTGGGGACAAAATTGTTTGAGGGATAGAGTGCGGACTGTTGTTATAAATAGAACCCATTTTAAATTGGCAAGATTTGTAAGTGGATTAGTTCACAGTTCAACACTGGGCCCATTGCTTTTTATTTGTTTATGAAGACGTTGAATGGAGAGTGGAAACCTTTTTTATGCTTATAATACCACAGTAAAAGACAATAAAGTGACTATAAAGGGATTTGGATATAATAGACAGTGATATGCTAGTTATTGACTTGTTATGTTCTAGATAGAATATTTTATTATATAGTTTTGGTTAGAACAATAGTTTTGACTCTCTAGGTAAAAATCTAAACACCTGTATTTTGAATGGAACCCTTTTTCAATTGCTCATAATAACAAGTTGGTGGACACGAATCTCATCTACCCACTAATCCCTTATGCATAGTTTTCTCAACTACTCTGACAATTGAAGTTTAAATTAAAATGCATTTACAAGGATCCCTTTACTGAGTGTAGATCCAGCACTGTAAGCAAATATTGTTCTTCTGCAGCATGATACAAACTAACTATACAACTCTTAGCTGTCCAAATCCTTACTGGACATATTTATAATTTACTTATTACACACATGCTTATTTGTCCTGGTCCTTAAAGCATACTGCGTGTATTTGTCCTGGTCCTTACTGCATTCAACGCTTATTTGTCTTGGTCCCATGGAATCCCATTGTGTACTATGTGGAAGTAGATCTTAAATAACCAGACCTTCATAAGTTAAGTTGGCCATTCTCACTTTATAGAAGTCCCTTGGATCTTGATTTTTTTCCACAATTACATGGTGTAAGAAGTGGCATGTAGATGCCTAGCAAAGGAGGCATAAGTAGAGTTGGACCATTCCTTGGAGTATTCTGAACACCACAATAAGGCAAGGGACCCTTTGAAATCCCTGGAGTTTTACACCTAGGGGCTGACCTGTGATTCCTTCTTACACTCAGAACTAACTACATCTGACCTTTGTTTGTGCTGACCAAGATTTTATCTATTACTATACCCTTAAGTTGTATTTCTGGTAGTAATTTTTATAAATCTATTAAATATGGATGTTTTAAAGGATAATGGTAATATTACAGAGAAATAGAAGATGTGGTAGCAAAATAATGGTTGTGTGAAATGAGAAAATACTTGAATGTGTTGTGTGAAAGAAGAGTTCTATTTGGCCAGGTATAACTCAATGGATCCTCATGATTTAGTGAGAAGTATGTTAATCTTTTTTTCTATGTTTGAAAGAACTATTCTGTGTGAATAAAGTAGCAGGTTTTTACATAGCTGCCCTGGTTTCCTATTCTGGAAACAAGCTCTGATTACAAGGGTGTCCTTGGGATTGCCATCAGGACCAAGGTCATGAATCCTGGCATGCCCAGGACATACATTTGCAAATGTGTGCAACTGAGACTTTTGCATTTTTATCTACAGTAGAAATAGCAGATCTGTTGCTGGCTATAGCAGTGTGCTGGGGGAATTTGTCTCTGTTTTTTCCTTTTGGGATAACCCCACCCTTTCATGCACCTGTTATAGCCTATAAATTGATTTGAGCAACTACCAGTTTTTTATTTGTCTGAGAGGCATGTTGGTGTCAGTAGCTGAGGGGGAGTACTGCCATTTGATTGCTATTTGGGGGTCTCTGGGGTACCTCTTTGGTAAGTTAGCTCTCAATTTAAAAACACATATGTATGGCCCAGATATATGGGACTCTCATTGTTTAGAGTAGGACCACCCTATTAGCAAAAGCACCTTGGCGTGGTGGGTGGCTTCAACATACATTTGCAAATGTGTGCAACTGAGACTTTTGCATTTTTATCTACAGTAGAAATAGCAGATCTGTTGCTGGCTATAGCAGTGTGCTGGGGGAATTTGTCTCTGTTATGCCCAGGACGTGTGTCTGAGGTCTCAATATTATTTTTTAACTCTATTTTCCTATCTTTTTTTTGCAGTAAAAGCTGATTTGGTGACATGTGTATTAATACTTTTTGCTCCTTTTGTAATAATAGTAATATTTATTCTTTGTGTGAGTAAAGGCGCAAACTGAAAGTTATAAGGTGCAGATAAGTAATAATAAATATCGGCCCCTGGCACACCAGCTTACCACATGTGTACACAGTGGGCCTGAGTCATTAAGGAAAGTAATGCAAAAAAAGGAGTAAATGTTCTCTGGGACAAACCATGTTACAATGCAAGGGGTGAAAATTAATGTATTATTTTGCACTTAAGTTAAATACTGGCTGTTTTTTCATCTAGGACACAAATACTTGATAGCCTTATTTGTACACTGAAATTGAAAGTTGATCTATGACATGCCCTGTCCCAACTATTAATCTGTCCCCACATTTTAAATTTACCTCCCCCTACAATTCAACATGGTTTTGCCCAGGTGCAAAGTTACTCCTTTTTTATGCTTTACTCTCCTTAATGACTCAGGCCCAGTGTGTTTAGAGACTTACAAGTATTAATATGACAGACACAAATTAATGGAAGGTGAATCTATATTACAGTTTCTCCTGAAAATGCCTTTGATTTTCATAAATTAAACTAAGGATTTCTTAGATTTCATTTCACCGCCTCCTTATAAGTAAAATCCACCAGTGGTACAAGGGGCACCCGTTGTGCAGGTACCTGTAGATCCTCTGCTCCGCTTTTGGACTCCAATGGACATCCAAGAGGCATTGGATGAATCTTAGGTTATGGTGTAAAATTTGAAATATGAAATTAATATAAAAAGAGTGACAATGGCTGGGACACTACTGAAATGAGATTCAAAGGTTAAGATTGGATCTATATATTCCAATTTAGATGAACATCTGTGTCAGCTGGGCAAAGACCAGGATAAAAAACAGGAGAGGGCATGTAAAGTGGGAGTTGCATCGGTCTGTGGAAGTGGGTGAAAATTAAGGGTGTGTAGGTAAGAGCAGATAAGGGAAAATGGATTAATTTTATAAAGAAAAATATGAAGAGTAATGGAATGAAAACAAGTGAATTAAGTAAAATAAATCAGATCAAATAAATAAAGAATAATATGAAATATCACACTGTTCTTACAGTGTAGCTATATCCCAAACACGTTTCACCGCGTGCAGTAGTTTCCTCAAAACAACCTCTTCAATTTCCACAATCATCCCCCCTAAACTACACTTTCACAATGACCCTTTTATACTACCCCACACCGAGCTTTACTCCACTTCCAGAACTTTTACCTCCTTTATCTGTACTTTCATTCATACTTCTACCCTATATATAAACTAATACTGTTACTCCTATTTCTATTCATATTTTCACACTCATATAACTTTTGTATTTTATCTACTTCTTACCATGCCAACTACTTTTCATTTTACATCTAGCCTTCTTCATACTATTTATCCTTATACCACCCTACCTCTCTGTCTCTATCTTTACCATCCTCACCATTGTATTCCTTTATTCTTACCCTCCTATCTGCACATTTGTGTCCTCCTTACCCCATACACCACCAGCTGCTAAACCTATCCCCCTCTCTCACCCCCACCCACTCTCCTACCTTCCCTCACCCCAACCCATACACACCCAACCCACACGCTCTTCATCTTGACACATTGGGAACCACAGACCAGGAGCAAACCACCACAACAGCCAAGAAAACCCACACTGTTAACCAACTACAGCCTGAGCTCCAAGGTTGCCAACAGATAAGTATTGATGATTCCTCAGCAAGCTTCTCTTGATCCTGACTTTCCCTTGTGCAGGGAAAGTCAGAAGAAGATTCTTCTACCAATTTCAGAATTATTTCCGGCTCTGGCTGCGTGATATTCTCTAGCTCATGTTGAGTAGTCTCATGCTGTGGAGCTGGTGAAACATACAGGTGTGAAGGTCCTGAAAAGATAAATATATGTTTAAGTATAAATGTTTTAGTGATGATATATTTCACCTGCATTTCTTTGTCTACATCTTTTTTTGAGATAGGGAAAACAATAACATATATATTTACTTTCTTTTTAAGGTAAGGGTGCAAGGACAATGGAGCCCCCTGACATTCTGAAGAAGTTGTAGAATGAACCATGGGACAAGATATTGATTACTTTTAAAGCATGTAAAATATGTTTGTGTTCTGCAATTTAAAAAAAGGACACAATGCATATTTACATGTCTGTCATCGGGTTTGCATGCTTTTTAAGACATATTATTTAGTGTAGTATATGCCAAAATGAAAAACATTGTTTAATATGGTTTTAAGAGTACATTTTACTCACAGAAGAGGCCTGTCCATATCCAGAACGGTGACACCTTCAATTATTTCCCTAGGGAGCGGCTGCTTTATATTCTCCTCATAAGAGGCATATTCAACCACCAAAGGGGGGCCATAACCTCTGGCCCATGCCTCTCTAATCTGCAACCTTCTACTTCACTTATTTTAATATCCAACAATTTTCCATGCTTCCCTTAAGAGGCCCGTCAGCATTAGCAGTTGCACAGACCCCTGCCCACAAAGGTCTTTTACGGGCAATTGATTGTTTTGGCATTGCTCATAGCAGGGTGTAGTTGCTGTAATGAGTGCACAATTCTCATCATGACTAAACCTGGCATTTTTGTCAGCTTTAGTCTTCTCTGCTTGCCTACTCCCCTGTGCCCCTGCCTCCTCTCCACCCTCCTCTACTAACTGCTGCCATAGCTTTAAATCTAAGTCAAAACCACAGAACAATAAATACTGCCAACACTGACACTCACACACTAATAACACAGACAACAATGAAACCAGAAACTACAGTAACCAAAAAAATACAAATAAACAAAAAAGTAACAGACATACAAACGGATAAGACAACGTTCAGTAATCCATTTATAGCACAAACCTCCTGCTCGAGTAAACTACATTAGATTTTATAGTTAGTTAAAAGCAGAAACAGGCTAGTTTTCAAAATCTACACATTCTCTTGTGCATTTTGAACAATTTGAAACCCGCTGCGAATCCCTTACAATAGTCAGCAAGTTACATTTGGGCCAAAAGACTGGGTATTATAGCCACACCTTTATGCATTCCCCCCTCAGAAGTGCATAGGATAGAGTTGATGATGAGCTGGGCATACGCCCATTTGCATAGAGTAAAATCCCCAAGTTTGTACGTATGCCTTCAAAAAAAGAGTCTATGTCCGAATCAGGGCCAGACTGGGACTAAAAATTAACCCTGGCATTTAAAGTACACAGCCCCACCTGCTGTGGGCTCCATGCACGATATTGTTGCGTGCTGATGTGGCGTTGCTGGTGCAGTGCAATATAAAGCCTCAGCACAAATGTATTTATCAAGAATTGTCTTCTGCCCACCCTGATCAATTCCCTTTTTGTGCAAAGCACCTGGAGCACTGGGAAAATGCACAAAACCACAATGTTTTTTAAAAAAATTATATATTGTTAAAATACAATGTATAGTGTGTCCATGCTACTTCCCACTGCACCATATAAGACAGTAATTTTTTGAGATGCAATGGCCATAGTAATTTATTGAATCATAATATACTATATGTAAGCCACAGCATCAAACCAAAAATAACTTAAGCATTTTATATAACAACTAAAATTAACATGTAAAACATAAATTGCATAAAACTGAAATAAAAGACCTAATTACTGAAATTAGCAAACCATAAGTCAGCGGCCCTACAACATGACCCCTTCCACCAGGTACAAGAGGCTCTGCCCCTGGACTTCCCACATCATTTATGATTGCTGTCATCTTTGCTGTAACTTTTATTAGTTATATTTAATATATACTGAAATATATACTGAAATTACCTTCAAGTATTAAAATAATAATTTGGAAATCAGACGGTATAAATAAGCTTAAGCAATATCTAAAGGATACAACATTGTACTGAATTATATAACGATATAGTTATTGATTCTAATCTCTCCAGTGTGGACAAGGAGTGATATAAATGTTGCATCCTTTACATATTGTTTAAGCCATTTCCGAATAAATCACTTTGGATCATTGTAATGCTTTAAGGTAATTTCCGTCTATGTTAAATATACCTAATGAAAGTTATATTTTACATTTACTGTTTGTTTATGAGTCTATAAAATATAACCAAAGAGCAGATTCTGGTGCTGAGCTTACTTCTTACCATAGGGTTTGAGTAATTAAGGAGAGTAAGGCAAAAAAAAAAAGGGTTAAGGGTGATTAGGTGTTCTGCCCGCCCTAGGCGAATACACTGGTTGCGCCCCCCCCCCCCCCCCAATGTATTAGGAATACTCATGAATATGAATATTTAGATGTATTCTCCAGCATTCAAGTTGAGACAGATTGTGCCGTTGTCTCTTACCTGTTCTTGCTCTTCTCTCCTGCTTGTTCTTGCTCTTCTCTCCTGCTTGTTCTTGCTCTTCTCTCCTGCTTGTTCTTGCTCTTCTCTCCTGCTTGTTCTTGCAGCTTTGTTGTCTTTTTGATGGATTTTGGAAAGTTAGAGTCCTGTATTGAAAATTGTATCATATTTTATTATAATGCAAAATGTTAATAAACCCTGAATGATTAGGCCCTTTAGTTCAAACAAAACACTCCATTATGGCCAAATAAAACTACCCCATTGTACAGGCATATAAAAGCAATAACTGAACATTTGCTGTCAATCAAAATTAACCTCTAGCCCCATCTCAAAAATATTTAGTATTTTAGTGATTGATAAGGCCACAGAGAGCTTTCATGTAGCCACCACACAATAAAGAGATCATGCCCCCCAAAATTGCTCTATTTATTAAATACCCCCAAGATATTTTATTACCCCTGCACGAATAATCTCCAGCGCTATTAAAAGAGTAAACCAACGTAAAAAAATAATAAAATATTAATTTAATAAACTCATCTATACACAAAAATAAATTGTGTACTTCCAAACAAGTTAATACTTCCCGCTGCAGCTGTTAAAAGGGACTATTGCTCTTCTTCTAACTAAACCACTCAGCTAAACACAAGAAAAATAGCGCTGAAGGCAGTAAAGTGTATAAAAATGTACATAATTAAATATATATATGTGTATATATATATATATATATATATATATATATATATATATATATATATATATATATAAAATTCTTGATTAATAGAAAAATCCATTTCATTACCCACCTTCGGTCATTTTCATTACCCCCCCTGCAGCCCTTGCCATCTCCCCTGCAGCCATTTTCCTTACTCCCCCATGCAGATATTTTCACTACCCCCTCCAACAGTCATTGTCCCCACATGCAGGTATTTCCTTACCTCCCCTACTACAGCCATTGCCTCCCCCCTCAGTCATTTTTACTTACCCCCCTTCTACAACCATTGCCTCCCCCCTCAATCATTTTTACTTACCCCCTTTCTACAGCCATTGCCTCCCTCCTCTGTCATTTTTACTTACCCCCCTTCTACAGCCATTGCCTCCCCCCTCTGTCATTTTTACTTACCCCCCCTTTTACAGCCATTGCCTCCCCCTTCTGTCATTTTTATTTACCCCCCTTCTACAGCCATTGGCTCCCCCCTCAGTCATTTTTACTTACCCCCCCTTCTACAGCCATTGCCACCCCTCAGTCATTTTTAATTACCCCCCTTCTACAGCCATTGCCTCCCCCTCAGTAATTTTTACTAACTCCCCCGCTGCAGGCATTTCCTTAGCACCCCCTCCCCCTTCCTCAGCCGTTGCCTCGCCTGCAGTATTTTTTACTTTCCCCCCCCGCCCGCAGGTATTTGTTTACCTGCTCGGCAGCGGCTGCCGGCATTCACTCGGCGCCTACAGATTCCAGACCGCGCTCCTACGTTGCTGCGCGTGACGTCATGACGTCTGCGTCATGACGTCACATCGGGTGCGCCGGAAAGCTTCAATCAAGACCACAGGGAGCGCCAGCGTCGGGAACCAAAACAAGGGGGAGCCAGGAGCCGGACCGGCCCATCTAGCCATCGGCCCTTCTGGCAAATGCCAGAAGTGCCAGATGGCCAGTCCGGCCCTGGTCCGTATGCACAATTGATACTTATACCCCCTTTCACTTGGAGAAATGGGACGTTGGAGGAGGTACTATAAGGTAATTCACACAATAGTGAACTGAAGCAGACCCGCAAATATATGCATATATGCCTATCAGTAGCCTTATCACTTGTGGGTGGTTGAGGGCTTGTGCAGACACATCTGCTGATGATGATGATAGTCAGCACTAGCTAATTACTTCCAACAGGCTGATTGTGAATTAACCTGAGAAGATAATAAGTGCTTTCTTCCTTGATCGTGCATATATTATATCATTTTTGGGGCATAATTTCATTTCTTTGCTATTTTAATTTGTACACAAGAAGAAATATTTTATCTGCTTTATTATAGAGGGGTTTTTTTGTTATCTAAATTAAACCTAATAGTGAATGTGTTTTTTTGCTTTCAAAACAGATGCTAGCAAATTTTTCTTGTGCTTATTAACTGAATGGGTGTATCTGTATATAAATATGCTTGACATAACCCTGGCTCTTATGCAGAGCTGGATGCATCTTAAGATGCGTATGCCTCTAAATATTGGCATAAATGGACAAATTTTGTGTGCATCTTTTAGAGCTTAATTTTCGAACACATGCAATTCAGTTAGCCTTATAGATGCTCATTTAGAGTTCAGCATAAGTCAATTTTTGTGACATAAATATGTGCATTTTCGTACCGTACCAAATGCATCGATTTCTAGGTTTGTAAATATACTAAACTTGTGGCCCTTTATGCCCCTAGAGGCAGAACAGACCAGGCAAACATAAGCTGATTATAGTAAGAGCATGTTCATGTAAGTGTAGCACGCCCACTGGAGATGCAACCTATTCAGTCTTGGATGCATCCCCAGATACAGTTCTAAGGTATTGGAAGCCTGGTGTAAAGATATACGATGATGATGTTACCATTACATTTTATAAGGCAAATGTGACTCACCAGAGGTGGAACTAGCCAGCATTGGGCCCCAGTGCAGAGAGGCAGGGAGGAGGGAACTGGGTCCCCTAACCCTCTGCATCTGCCATACAGTGGGCCCCATTAACTCCATGGGCCCAGGTGCATGGCACCTGCCGCACTAATGGTAGTTCCGCCACTGGTACTCACATTTATTAATAACACCATCAAGACACTGTTGTCTCTTGTGCATATGACACTTAATTACACTGTATAGTGTTTGAATAGGTGACATGACTTTCGCATTTATAATTAACACTGTCAAGCCACATCTCTGCGTTATTCTAGGGTGTAAGTATACACGCTTGCACATTTTTGAGTTGGATGTATGTTTCTTGAGATACACTACATGGCCAAATGTATGTGGACACCCAAATATCACATCCATATGTGCCTATTGAACATCTTATTCCAAAATCATGGGCATTAATATGGACTTGCTCCCTCATTGCTGATAAAATATTCTCCACTCTTCTGGGAAGGCTTTCCACTAGATTTTGGAACATGACTGCAGTGATTTGCATCCAGCCAGCTACAAGAGCATTAACGAGGTCAGGTACTAATGTTTTGGGCAATAAGGTCTGACTCGCAGTCGACATTCCGAAACCCAAAGACCAGTCAAGGTCTTTGATACCAAACTCGGGAAACGATTTTTTGATGGACTTTGTCATGCTGATACAAGAAAAGGGCCTATTCAAAACTGTTGCCACAAAATTGGAGGCACCAAACCATGAAAGAGCCTTTATTACTTCTCTACCAAACTTTTGGCAGTACACATATGTGTAAGAAGTGTTCTCCTGACATTCGCCAAGCCAAGATTTGTATGTTAGACTGCGAGATGGTGAAAGTGATTTGTGAATCCAGAGAATGTGTTTACACTGCTCCAGAATCCAGTGGTGGTGTGCTTTACACTACTCCAGTCAAAGCTTGCCACATGGTGATTTGAAATTGCCAAAGACAGTAATTAGAAAAGGTGCCCGCATACATTTGCCTATGTAGCTTACATGCCATTCAACATATACATGTAAGTACACTTTTTTGTGACATAATCTTTACGAGTACATTCAGAGATCAAAATACATAAAACTTTAAATGAGGACCATACATTGTTGTGGAATGATGTATATGGTAAGGTGTGCTATGAAAGGTAAGTGGGTGAATTTAGAATAACAATTATATGGTGTGGTAGTTGAGATTTAAAAATGGGTAAGTAGGTTGGTCTGTGTTGGGTTGGTTTAATGGAATGAAGTGAGGATTGTTAACTAGCAAGCAGAGCCCTCTTACCTCTCTGTTTGGCTGTAAGACCCAGTCTCATTTTATTATTGTCTTGTTCTCAATTGTAAAGCACTATGGAATATGCTGGCACTCTAAAATAAATGTTAACAATGATAATAGTAATAATAATAATAATAATAATAATAATAATAATAATATTAATAATAGAGTAGTGTTAAGAGATGAAGGGGGAGAATAGAGGCACAAGAAATATATGGAAAATAGACATAAGAGTAAGCAGGTGGGTTCACTGGGTAATATGCAGTAATAAATAGTGTCTTAAGTGTGGATATTAGAGTAAGAGGTATATGTAAAGTATGAAAGATACAATAATAACATTAAAGGAAAATTAATGTAGATCAATGGTAATGCTAGTTGTAAAGGAAGATGCAAATTATTCTAAGAATTAAAACTGAGACCTACTTAAACAAAATCAAATGCATGGTGAAGGTAAAGTGAATGGAAAAAAATAATAAAATTATTTTAGAACTAATAATAACGTAAATAATGATAATAATTGCAAAGGATTTATAATAATACATTAAAATAAATACAAAAGAAGATAAATATATAAAGTAAAAAATGTTATGATGATTGGACAAAGCTAAAGAAAGAAAAATGCATATAGACTAAGTAAACTTTTCTATTAAATAAGTAAATAAAATGTGTTGCACTTACAAAAATCAAGAAACAATCAAGCAGATAGTGAGGTACTTCTACTAAAACAATGCAGGTTACCTGTATCTTTGCTATGCATTTAAGAGTTACTGTGCTAGATGAGCAATATGGAACACATGGTCAATTATACAATACGGTCATACTTATACCATTGACCACTGACCTTTATGCAATCGAGTTATTACTAACTGTAAACAAGATTAATAATGCACTAAAACATACAAAAAAAGATAAAATTGTATATATAAAATTCTATAATGGACTAAATATAGTCTATTAGCATGATATAAAAACTGTACATGTAAATACACAATGCAATATGCTAACAAAAATGTAATAGATAAAACAAAGAAGGTAAATATCAAATTAATGTATGTAAAATGAATGTTCCAATAATAAAATTAAAATGGAATAAAAGTGTTAAGACTAGAATTCCAAAGGTTTTATAGTGTGCATAGCTAAGTCAGTCTACCAAACCAAACTGGGTGCCACTGATGTACCCATAGTATTTCCAAGGTGCTATAAATAAAAAAAATGTACATATTAAAATAGTTATGGTCTATAAGAAATGTAATACAAACCCAAAAAATTATATGTGAGAATCTGAGAGATTGGTAAGCTCCTTGAGAAACTAAAAAACTGATGCTATTTGTGATCCATAACTGAATTCAATGATTCAATATCAAAGATGACAACTGTATAAGAAGATTGCCTATGTATTATCCAGAATTTTGATCAAGGTGGTGGAATCCTTAATAAAGGAAGATTGTAAAGTAGAGATTGAAGAAACGTATTAACATATTTTGATAAATGAGCTTAAAGATGAGACACTGAAGATAATTAGTCTTCTGGGTGGATCAGTAGGATGTTTATTAATTTGTGGTAGCTGGTGGGACATTGGAATTCTTGGACATTTAATATAAAGTAAATTAAAATTTTCCTGATTTAAAATATCAGTTTTGAACCCCTCATCAAGAATGTCCAGGAGGATGACATTATAAAAAGTTACCAGTTAAAGGTTTAGTACGCATCTGTATTTTAATTTATGATCTGCTTATTGAATGTAATATTAAAAAGCTTGTATGTTCCAAAGGAAATATATCATTATTTATAAATTTCATTACTAAAAATGATCTGGCATTAAAGTTAAGTTACATTGTCAGATCTAAGGGCAATGGTTTACTGAAGTTCACGTGTTTCTCTTTTCTTGGTAGACAGATTAAATGCATATATGTAAGTGTTAGTTTTCTGTTGCTAGTCCTTTATTTTTTAAGAACTGTTTTGCAATTTTACTGTATGTAATTTTATTATATTTTTTATGCCATAAGCAATGTGACATTTTCATCAGATTAAACTCCACTTAATAGAATTCTCTCTTTGTGTTTAGAAGGGATTCATGTGCTAGATAGCTTGGTTATTAGAAATGCTGCATAACAGAAATGCAGGGGATTGTTTGATTTACTGTAACTTTGATTAATTTAAGTTTAATCATAGTGCATTATAAGTCAGATCGAACAGAAAAACTTTGCAATCAAATCTTGGTGGTGGCAGTTAATAGTGAATGGGAGGTATAATTGAAGGCCCAGGCCCAGGTAAGTAACAGAGGATTAAATTTAGAAGCAAAAACCTCAGTGGGATGGCTGACAGTCATTATAGTTAGATCAGACCCAATAATCAGCCAACATATCCTAAGCGCTAGATCCATTTTAAAAAAAATTGTTGTAGAGTTAGTTTTATAGATAAATATTATAAGCATTTTAAAATATTATAAATATTAACGCTCTGCGCGGTGCCGGTCACCATATTCCCTTAGGAAGTTAAACAATGCGACTCTTCATTAATAGGGCCAATTCTGAAGGCTGCAACACTCTAATTAAGATCTTTTGAAAAATGGCTCCAATGCCTACAGTTGTCACAATCTTTATTACCCACGTTAAATTTGTCATACTTTTGAATAAGAATTTAATTATACATTTTTTTAAGGGTTACAGTAGGATTATTAATTCAATCATTAAAAACGGGAGACATATAAAGTCCTTTCTTCACATTCATGACCAGGAAATATCGATAGAATTATTAGATAACCCACTGGTGATGTCTGTGAGAAAGATTTGGCACATTCTTCGACATAAATTTCATTTAAATCCTTACAAATCTGTACACCTTCCTTTTGTTGGTAATCCTGATTTTCAGGATGGCATGGCGGCTCGTCCCTTTAAGACATGGGAACAACAGGGTCTATACTCTGCGGGTCAATTGATGAATAAATCAACCAAGAAACCATTGCGTTATGCCCAAGCTAGTGAAAAATTTCCATTTCTAGGCCCTTGCGGGATGACATTTCTCCAAGCCCAACATTATGTCAAGAGCCTAATTGTTTTTTTCTCAGACATAGATTGGGATAACCCATTAGACAATATACTACTCTCTAAATCCCCCAAACAAAAAGCTATTTCAATTCATTATAGACTCCTGAGAAACCACATAGACTATTCTACCATACGCTCGGGCCTTGCTCAATGGTTATTGACATTCCCACACTTAACTAATGAAATTTTGCTTAAAAACTTAAACATCTCGATCAGATTACTCCCAGCCTCTACATATGTAGAAATGTTCCTCAACATATTTCACAGGGGATATATATCTCCACATCGCAGATTGGCTATGGGTCTGTCAGATAATGATAGGTGTCCTAAATGTGGGATGGGAGGGGCAGACTTGTTTCATTGTTTCTGGGGATGTCCGGTTATTAGAGGGTTCTGGATACGTGTGTGGAGGTTTGCTACTGCTGATCTGGTAAATTATCTCCCTTTCACACCAGACTGGGCTATATTGGGCATTCTCCCACCAAATGCCCGCACATCCAGAGGTGGCAGACGTCTGCTGCTGATTATTTCGGCAGTGGCAAGAAAATGCATCCTCCACATGTGGATCCAGAGCACATCCCCCACACTGGACCTCTTTAAAGAAAAAATGTTCTTTGCCATGAAAATGGACTGGTTGGAAGCCTCCCTCCAAAAAACAAAATACACAGGGAGATTTTTTGACACTTGGGAGAGCTTTGTTGGCACTTTGTCAGTCCCGCTGAGAGAACAAATGCAAAAATGTTTTCAACATACCCTTTGGTATGAAACTAGAATATTCATGCAAGACCCACCTATCTTTCTGGACTAGGAGAGTGCTTGTGCTGCCCCGGTCTCTCCAGGCTTTTGTATCTTATGTGTGATATCATATTTATAGTTCACTTCAGTGACTCACAGGTGACGTTTTTCCTCATACTATGTGTCATGGTTCATGATTATTAAGTATAAACATATCTTTGTTCTAATTTATTTACTGATGTGTACATGTTTGACATTCTTCAATAAAAAAATATAAAAAAAATAAAAAAATGGGAGAGTCATGATGCATTGAGGGTCAATTATTTTATGCATAGCAAACTTTTCAGTAGTGGTCAGCTGTATGAATGCAAATCCAAACTTGTTATGCCACTGTTTTGTGGCTTCTTTAGGGAGTTGCCAAATAACTTACTGAAGAAGCCACAAACCAATGGAAAGAGACAATGGGCCTGAGTCATTAAGGAAAGTAAGGCAAGAAAAAGGAGTAAATGTTCTCCGGTACAAACCATGTTACAATGGAAGGGGTGCAAATTAATTTATTATTTTGCACATAAGATAAATACTGGCTGTTTTTTCAAGCTAGCACACAAATACTTGATAGATTTATTTTTACACTGAAATTTAAAGTTGAACTAGGACATGCCCTACCCCAATTATAAATCTGTGCCTATATTTTAACTTTACCTCCCCCTCAAATGCAACATGGTTTTGCCCAGATTCAAAGTTACTCCATTTTTATGCTTTGCTCTCCCTAATGACTGAGGCCCAATGTGTCTATATTCCTGATAACTCACGAGAGACATTTGATCATTTTGCATACATTAGAAATGAAGCAGAAAAATAGCATCAAAATGCGTATGATGTTTAATTGGTAAGGAGCACTAGGAACAGACATATTGTATAGTATCTAGATATTGTCAGGATCCAGTGAGCTTTCCTGCAGTTTACCCTCCCATTAAAGACATTCTGATTTTAGAACTAATTTCAGTATATCATAGGTAAAAGTATTTCACTACTTATTCAGCCATTTCTGGAAACAAGAATAGTATTTTGGTCAGCTAATCCAGACACTACCAGACAGTGTTCCTGATAAAGATGATAAAATGTAGTGTCTATTTTTTTTTTAAGAATTACCTTAATTAATAAACAGTAAATAATGCTCAACTTTAATTGGTAAAATTGTTGCTTAAAAACAAATCTCATGTGTCTCCGTGTATTATCCAACTGAATACAATAGGTTCAGCATGGTGTGTAGAGTGTAACAAAAAAAA
The DNA here is from genome assembly GCF_038048845.1 of Mixophyes fleayi. Lineage (NCBI taxonomy): Eukaryota > Metazoa > Chordata > Amphibia > Anura > Limnodynastidae > Mixophyes > Mixophyes fleayi. Next base: position 101,424,910 of record NC_134409.1, read on the forward strand.
AAACAGGTTTACATGGCACTCACCTAAACTTGTAGACATAGATTCTCAAGGCCTTATCTCAAATTTCTCAAACTTCAGTGTTCAAAGTTCCTGTGTGACCATTTTTCATAAGTAAAAAAGTAAAGCATATAGTGCACTATTATCTTAAAAAAGACAAAAGTCACCTTTCGTAATAACAAAATAAACCAAACCCTCAACAATATCCAGTGTGGTTCAAAAAGTTTATTATTTCATAAAATAATTTTTCATCTCCATATTCTTAATAAATTACTATCCGCTTTATATATAGTATAAAAAAGAAACCACATAGATAATCTGGACAGATTATCTCTGTGGCTTCCCTGGACAGATCTTTGTGGTTTCACTGTTCTGTTATATATAGGCAATACACAAGTCTTCACCAGGTAATTCAGAGGTTGAAGATAAAGGAGCTTTAATTGTTGCCAACTGTAAAACAAAATAAGTGTTAGGATCTGACAGAAACGCTGGGCTGCGTCTTCAGTCAAGGCAGCAAATATTCGTCTAGCCACATAGCTAACATCAGAAGGTTCCCCTGGCAACAAGATCCAGCAGAGGAGCTGGGCTGCGTCATTTTTATGCACGGGATGTATCTCAGTTGCATCAGTAATTTGGCTTAAGTTTGTTTCTCTGGTGATTGAGTAATTTCATCACTGGGCACCAGCCATGTTGGAATCAGCTGTTTAATGTGTTGCATCCTAGACACAACCGTCAATCATTCATTTAGGCTGCTGCTATTGAATACATATTGCATAAATATTCTTTAAAATACTTTGCTTCCTGTGCTGGCTGTAGTTTATCTCTGCTAGTGTGTGCTTGCCTCCATAATTTTCTGTTTGGGTATTTTGAATTTTGACCTCGACTTAGACTTTTGTTTTTTATTCATTCTCTACCTGTCCCCACTTTTGGATTGCATTTAGACCTTGCTCTATTCTACAACCATCCAGGCCACTTATCACTTTCACTTTAGTGGCTGAATACACACATACACAGTCCTTGTATTTCTGAAGTTCACTTCTCAGCCAGTCACTGTGGCTTCAGAAACACAGAATTCTCAAGAACTTCCGTCTCTCAAAATACAGTTCTCCTCAGAAAGACCTCTTATCTGTTTCCAAATGGTCTTGCTCATATTCTCTGCCTTTTGCAGCCCTCACCACAGCTCTTTCACTGAGATTTCTGCTGACCTCACTCTTTTTAGCTCCTACCTGCCAGAATCCACTTCTCTTGGGACTGACCTTTTTCTGTCTCCAACTGGTCCTCTATCTTACCTTTCCTGCCTCTTGCAGGACACCTCAGTTACGTACTGAACTCCAGATGGATGTGGTCACAAATTTTAAATCTTATAGATGTGTATACCAAATTCCAGGGAATAAACAAGTTGCAAACTATTGCTACGTAACCTACAACCACACCACATCCCAATCCTAAGCTCACAATCTCTGTGGTGTGAGACTCTGGGACAAAGCCACTTCTGAAGTTTCTCTTCCATTACTTGCCCAGGATCTTTCCATACCTTTAAGACCATACTGATTCTTCCTTTCTTTATTTTCTTTTCTATTTGGAGCTTGGGAACATTGCATATCTGTTATATCCAAGTAGCCTAATTGCTCACACTAGAAAATTAGTCCTGGTTTAAGCCTCTGCCTTCCTACTTAATGTCATGCTTGGACCTATAAACCCCAGCTTTTGTGCTGTTTTCATCTCCACTTTATTATTGATTATGTGTGTTTACTTTCAATGAATCCCTTTTAATTCTCAGCACCTTTGTACAAGTGCATCATTCCTTTTACTTAAAGCTTTGGCCTTTTTACATTACTTAGAATCTTTCTGTTCACTTTTGCCTTATTGCTTCATTCTTTTGTGCATATTTCTTTGTGTCTTTTATTTCTTTGTGTCACAAGCTGAGAGGTAGCTACTAGCCGGTATTTTGGCTGCTGAGCAGGGAGTCGCAGAGTCTAACGCACGCCTGCTGTTCACCAGGGACCCCCACAAGGGAGTTTGGACTTAGCTGCAGGAGGGTGCACAGGTCAAGGTGCTGAAGAAGGGTGGAACCAATACTCTGGCATCCTAGTGGTGCCAGAGACTGCTTTAAATACATCTCCGAGGGCCTTGATAGGTGAGCGGGGGTGCCGGCGATCAGAGACGCTGACCGCCGACAGGTGAGGCGTCCCGTTGCCTAGCAAAGAAATGTGATGGCCCTCTGCGCACGTGCACACAGCATGACCTCTAGTGTGAACCCGGAAGCGCCCCGTTGCCTAGGTCACAGAGATTGGGGCAAGGCAGGCGGCCGTCTCCGGCACTTAGTGACAGTACGGAAATGGCACCTGACAATTTGGTTTTGCATCTTTCCTTTCTGCTTTTCTCTTGGCAGCTTCTATTATTATTGTAACCTGCACATAGTGCCCTCTGTCTGGAGGCAGAAGCTTAGTGAAATGAGTCCAGTATACAGCTCAGAGATACACATATTATCAGCCTCTGACATAGACATATTAGATACCTTTTTGCCAATAACTAGCAATAGTGGTCAGACTTGTACACATGTTATTCTCTTGCAGTGTTTGGTAGACCTTCAGCTTGGCGTGTTTCATTCCATGTTTCTTTCATGATTTGGAGATTTTACCCAACTGAAAAATCATCATCAGAATCATCTGCAAATGTTGAATGTTTTGGCAAACTAACATTTTTCTGTAGTATTTTCTTGGACTAGAATAAGTCCACACTGTATCCCAAAACATATCATCTTGTCCTCTAGAAAGTCTTCACCTCATTGGTTAGCTCCCACTAACCAGAGCCTGGTTTACATTTTTCTAAGTTCCTTTTCAATTGTTTTATCTGCTCCAGCTGCTCAAAGAAGTTCTCAACAACTTGTACCTGTTTGTGCTTGACTTTCTGATTTTGGGCTACATTTATTCACACATCGACATCCATGGAACTGGCCAAGTCTTCCATTTCATCACACAGTTGTTTGCTGAATCTTTCTAATTCAGCCTTAAGCTTCTCCTTTGGGAACAGTTCAAGAACATTGCTTTAAACACAACCTTCTGCACATTCATGTTCTTTTGCATATGAGGCAGAAATTGTTTTAACCTTAACTGATTAAACTTCTCTTGTAGTTTTATTTCCTACAACTCGTCAAATACAAATCATTGAGGGCAACATATTTTTCTTATTGCAAACTTAACAGGGTCTCGATCACCATTTTTATCTTATCTTCATATTCTCTTTTATCCATTCAGTGTAAGTCTGCAAGGTATATCTGTTTTCCTCAAGCACTCTTACATAATTTTGCAACTTTTATTTGTATCCAGATTGTCTTTCACTAAATCGCACTCCACAAGTTTCATTTGTAATGATTAACTTAAGGAGTCTCTTTATTTAACATCAGATTTTACTACTTTTTCCCATGCACTCTCTGTTTTGCTCTAATGTTCCTTTATGCATTCTGTTAATAGGCCTGATTCATCAAGGCATGCATTCTAAGCACAATACATGTTTAATATTATATGCACATATTTAGGCTTTGTGTCCGCCCGAATTCAGCAAGGCACGGATCTTAAGACGCATATGCTTTTGAAATCGGGGGCAGGTCTGCTGTGCTCTCCTCCACCGGACACAGCAGGATGCAGCCAATACCTTTGTGGAGTATAAATTCACATAAGAATGTACAGGGAAAATAAAAGCTACATTATTGTTACCTGCTAATAATAAAGGCATTAATGTTAAAACAGTAAAGCAAAAAAAGTGGGTTTTTTTCCAACGAGAAATACATTCATTAGAATTTTGTTATTGTCTACTGAGCGTAAAATATATTTTTTCAGTGCTTGAGATTGCAAACACATGTTACAGCATGTATACAAGACTGTCATTGTTACTGATCAGGAGTTAAACTAGCCCTTTAGTTGGAACAAAAGATACAGCAGAAAAACACGGACATGTAGAGCTGGATTTGGCCGTGTTCAGACTTTGCTGCATGCACTTGAGTTTGGTACGTCCCTACTGTATATTTCCTTATGACAAATATGTGCCTTGATAAATCAGGCCCAATGTTCTTGTTTCAAAAAAAAATAATTTGATTAAATTTTTTTTTTATCTCTAGCTCCCTCTCTGCTACAATCAAACTACTTTTTTGCTCTCCCTTCAGCACATTCTCTTTCAGTACTTCACATTCTAGACATAACTACCCAGCCTTCTTACAAGCAATGACAGATTCCTTTTGTTCTTGTGGACTTTTTAAGAGCCTTAATTTCATGCTCTCTTTCTTCCAAGTTCTGTATTTGAATCTCAGTTTTTCCTTTTGTCCATATGGCAATATTAAAGAAAACAGTTTATTCTGCAGCTTTTCAATAGTTTGTTCCTGCACGTTTTTCTCTTGAACACATTACTGCTTTAAATTACACTTTTTTAGACAATATTTTTTTAGCACCAAATGCCACACAATTCTATGAGATTCATACACGCTCTTTTTTACACTTTTTCACCGACCACAACTATATTTTTAATTCAGTTTTTAGACTTATGTTATAATAAACTTTTTTATTATCTTTCAAACATTATTATGCAGCTAAGCACATTCTATACAATCATACTCCATAGCACATGGGTGCTTCATAAATTTGAAGTCATCTTTCTCGGGGGGTTTTTTGAACACCATCTTTCTTTATCTACTTCGTGTTTTATCTGGACTAAACACAATTGGGCTCACTTAGAAGTTTTACTCCAAATAAGATGCTTGCAAAAAAAAAACACATTGTCAGTCGGATGTATCTCAAAATGCATTGAGTTCTAATACAATAGTATTGTCTCCAGACTTACACTCCATGATTGACCAGAGATGTGGCTTGACACTGTTAGTAGTAAATGCTAAAGTTGCATTACCCTATTTGTACCCTATTTGTACAAAATATAGTAAAGCAGTAGTGTGAGGAACCACCGCAATACCAGATACAGATGACAAGTGGAGGTGCACCATCAACACTGGCAACTGTACATTCTATTTTAATTACTGCAATCAAAAGTTTGGTAAAGGACAAGCTTCAAAGAGTCTTGTTTTGTTTGACTGTTTATTGCATTCGTCCCTTTCAATTTTCAATTCTCCAGCCCATAGACTTCAACTTCGCCCCTCCCGATTCTACCTTCTCCAAACCATCGACTTCAGCTTTGTCACTAACAACCCATCCTCTCAAGACTAATGCAGCTTTGCTGGACGTGATGTATCTCTGATAGCTGCAAAGCCAAGTGGTTACCCCCTGGGAAACACCAGCACTGTAACTTATTTAGGAGTCATATTCACAAGAGAGAACATGGTCGGGACAGTTATTTATTATTGTGAAAATCAAATTTTCAATATAAAATACAATTTAATTCAAATTCAAATTAACTTAAATGAGATACAAACATATGTTGATTTCCCTTTTATAAAGTAAATGGGAACCTACTTTCCTGCAGTAGCCCAAATGGAAATGTCAATTAAGTATTGCGAATAGACGGTCACGGCTTGTTAGAATATAGCTGTCATGCTAATGATTTAAAGGAGTCAATACCTAATCAGCCAATCAGAAGCATCTAGGTAGTGCTGTGTTAGTCATCATCATCATTGCTGTCCACCAACATCCACAAGAGAAAAACCTCCATAAGGCATAACTGCAAATTTGTCCACGTCTAAAAGTAAATTACATCAATTGCATCAACACACTCTTACTGTAGGCTTGTTCCACCCCTATCCATGCCCATTCTACCTCTCCGGACATAAGTAGATGCAAGTCAACAGTATGCAAAAAAACTTTATATGGCACATTTTTTAAGTGCAAATTGGAAAAAAAATTGATGTTCCTCCACTTCTAAATGAGCTCCAGTATGTACAGGCAACTTTTTCCTTGCTTTGTCCGTAGTTTAAACAACAGCAAACTGTATTTTCACAAACACTTTAATCATAGCAAACATCTTTATTACACTGATACTACAATGACCAGCTTGTGTCACTGTATCTTCTACCAGATATTTTTTCTCTTTACTTTCTTCTTTACTGACTTTCCCTCTGCACGGCTTCATGCACCACACCCAACTCTTGCATATACAGGTTCACATAGGCACAGTCCAGTGTATGTTTAAATGTCAATGCATCTCTGGCATACCTGCCTCTCTGCTCTTGTCATGTGATTGTGCAATGTACTAGTCTCAGTCCTAGCAAAAAGAAAATGCTAGAAATATGCACTTCAGTGGCGCACGCAGGGGGGGTTTCTGAGTCTCCAGAAACCCCCCCTGCGCTAACTAAGTGGCCGCTATAGCTGCACTGTCCTATACAGCAGCCGCGATGCTGTCAAAGAAGCGGCCGCGCTTCTTAGACAGCGCCGCGGCTGCTGTATAGGACAGCGGTGAAGAAACGGAGCTGCTGCGCATGCACAGCAGCTCTCGCGGGGGGTGGTTTTTTTTTTGGGTCGGGGGGAAACCCCCCCGACAATCCTCCGTTTGCCCCTGCACTTTACATCCCAAAATACCCCACATGCAATTCAGACCTTCCATATTCCACTCAGAAAGCCACTTGCCCCCAAATGCCATAATATCCTATTACTCCAAATTGCTCCTTATATTTTTGCACATGTCGTTCAAACCTCACACCTCACATCAAAAAATCCCTCAGGCCCCCACCCCGCCACAATGTAGATTCACTCAAAACTTCCCCATATACCCTTTAGAACACCATATATCCCAAAATACCCCTCATACCCCTCGACTTGCCCTAAAATATTCCACAGCTCCCCCTCACCCCTCAACTTCCCTATATACCCAGACTTCACACAAAACACTGCTCAAATTCCCTGTCCACCCCTCATTGGAAGTACCAGTAACAACCAACTATTAATCTAATTACTAATAATAATACTAATAACACCCACTCTAAAAAAAATGTTTACCTTGCTTTAATGAAGTAAGCAGGAATCATGCAGTTCAGGATGTAGTCCCCCCACGGCTGACAAAGTTGTGCTGCTGGCCCTGTGTGAACCCCATTCTAAGGACAAATTAACACAATGCATGTAAGTTATGTAATGCAGAAGTTGGGTGTACACCCGTTTGCTTAGTGTAATATATGTATTTGTAGTTTACTTACCCCGAGCTAAAAATCAGATGCCTATGTCCGTATTCAGATACTGACACTTGTGCCTTCTTACGACAGAAAGAGAAAGGATAGGCCGGCACCAGGAAGGGACTCACCTTAGATATTCATTAAAGCTTGCTATTACTATTTTGCATTTTATAGTCTAACTGAGAGGGTGCCCTTCCAATTCAATTAAAATATATTTCAGCAAAAAAATTAGTTCAAAGAGAACGCACTCCAGTCCAAGAAAAAGAAATTTCTTTACAACATTAAAAGCACTTTTATTTGTAATTTGAGATAAAAAAATGTGTTTACATTTCAACTTATATTGCAAAATATTTAAAAATTGTAGATAAGAAAGTGAATATATAAAGAACAAGGTGTGATTAAAATATATTTTTTCACACCGTCTAGGTGGGGCCGAACTTTGAGATCTAACAAGTTGGGTATAGGTGAATTTCTATAGTGAATTTGTAATATATTATGTTCATATTATTAACATTGATTGCAACTTTCCATATTATATTTTGTGATATTAAAGTTAATAAATCATAATACACCTGTGTCTTTCTTCATAGATTAAGAAAATATAATGGATTCATGATTTTGATAGTTATTAGAATCAAATTAATCCACTTTTTATTACTTACTTAGTTGATGTCAATTTTACATATAGCTCCAGCTTGCAGTATTTCATATTGTAGTTAAATTAGAGATGAGCAGTTCAGATTATGTGAAATCCGACAAACTCCGATGTTGGGGATCCAAGTGAAACGGAGTTGTGACTTGGTTTCTTCCGCCAAACTGGGGTTGCAAAACAAGGTGAAACTTCATTTCAGGGAAATTTGTTTGCAAAACTCTTACATGTTTTGAATCGCCATCTTTTCTACATACAGTCCTCCCTCGTTTTCTCAAATGCCATTTTAAAACAGATAGCGTGTAAGGAGGAGGTTAGCTGGGGTGCTCTACTCTGAAAAAGTGTTTGTGAGGATCAGCACGTGGCTGCACACCCCAAAAAAGGCTATATATTCTAATCTTTGCTATTTTTCAATACTTGTCCGTTTTGAAAGGATAATTCAGTGAAATCTAAATTTATAATATAGTGTCTGTGAGGGTCAGCATGCAGCTGCACACACCAAAAAAGGCTATATATTCAAATCTTTTCTATTTTTCTATTTTTCAATACTTGTCCGTTTTGAAAGGGTCATTCAGTGAAATCTATATTTACAAAAAGAGTGTTTGTGAGGGTCAGTGCACAGTTGCACACCCCCAAAAGCGCTATACATTGTAATATTTTCTATTTTACAATACTTGTCAATTTTGTAAGGGTCATTCTGTGACATCCATATTAATAAAGGGTGTTTGCATGTGAGGGTCAGCAGAACTACACACCCCAAAAAAATAAAGAAGGGTGTTCTTCTCTTTGACTCAGAGCAGTACAACCCCCCAATTAAATATAAGTTGTTTGTTAAAAGTATATTGTGGAGCAGTGTCATAAGAATTGTAAGATAACATTCCTTCCTTTCCCTCTCTCATTGGACGTTTCATTGTTGTGGTGGCAGGCATTGTGAAATAATTGGATGAAGTAAACCAAATTAATTAATATTGTTTTACAGTATGATTGCGACTAGTACACCACGTGTTATGACGCAATCACACGGATTAATAACACATTTACATTCACACTTACACTTGTAAATAATACACATTTATTAAGGTTCCAATCCACATTTATTTATTAGTAAAATGTATTAGAGATTATTTATACATAAATGATAACATATTAAATTTATCTAAGGGTCAGGATATAGGAAATGTATCATGTTTAGTGTAATTTTGATCTGCACATTACCACCTGCAATCCGCAACTCTCCACGAAGCGATCGCTAGTTATGGAAGATAAAGGATTAATGTTCAAAACGACATTGTGTTTTAAATGCTAATAGGTTTATGAAAATTGGATTAGGTCAGTTCTCTCAGGCACAACATGTGCTCAGCTGTTGGGGTGATCTGGCCACACCTTATCAGAGGAATCCTTTGAACTGAGCCAAAGAAGACCTCTCTACATGTTGTCTGTGTACATACTGATCTATCCTCTACCTTCCTGACTGCAAAACTACATGATCCTGGGCCCAGGTGACGCGCTAGCGAAAATGTAATGTATTCAGTGTTTTTATGCTTTCCTGCTTTATTGTAATATCTTTTATGCGTTATGATGGCTTGCTGTAAATCCTGCTATATTTTGCAATGAAATATCTTTGTGCGCTGGAACCACAATAATCGTATTGGACAATGTTTATTGTTAAGCGACAAAATTAACTTAATAGCATCTACAAGTAGCTCCAATCTGTTAAAGTAGCATAACTCCTCTTGGCAAACATGGATCACTGAACAAATTAGGAGCAGCCCAGTAACTGTACTGGCAGTAGTACTACTGATATGACCTCTACTAGTAAAAAACGTAATGCGTGAAGAAAGTTGACAAAAGCATCTCAAAATCCAAACACTATTTATCAAATTCAATCTCAAAGAAAACATCAGCTCTTTACGTAAGGAAAAGGATTAAAAGGGAATTTTCTGATGAATGTGGTGCTTTGTCCAAAAAAAAGCAAATAGATAACATTCCATACACCACCTGCAGTGGCAAGAAAATGCTTGTCCACTTTTTTCTAGTAGGGGTCCTACTACTGCTGGTACTGGTATATGTACTAGAATGACCATTCCAAAACAGAGTCCCCAACACGGTTGTGCATCTTTGCAACTTTCCATGCAGCACCTTGTCACTCAGAGTGTATGTCTATTACTAACACCACAAAAAACAGCCAAATCAGTACCTGAGGATAACACTGAGGTTGAAGAACAATTTGGGCACTCAGAGAATCCAGAGGAGAAACTAAGGAGAGTATACATGAGTACCATTGGTGAGTCTGAGGTTTCAGATTAAGACACTGTAATAATAGAGCAGCCTCCTTCGAAAAGTCCTCAACCATTCAGAAATGTGAGGATGGGTAGTAGTAGTATTAGTGTTGATGATGATTTACTCATAGAAATTGAGGAGGCTACCGTGAAAGTTGCAAATGTGCAAGAATATGAGGGGGATAATTGTGGATCTAAAAATGAATGTGTTGTACATGTACGAGATAATGCGGAGGATGATGATGATTATTTTGTAGTAAAGCAGCTGCCAGGACAGAAGATAAAAAAAACAAAACTCCTTTGTTTGGAAATATTTTGATCTAAGCCAATAGTGGCAAATTGTGTATAATAGAAAGCAGCCCAGCATCAGCTACCAGCCGAATGGATAGACAGTTGTAATCCTCATGAGCGTCAACACCTTCATCATCAACCTCTTCATTATCAGTATGTAGTCCTGCATCCAATTTTCAAATTCCAAATGACTCCCCTAATGCAATCCATGATTTTGAAGAAACATCCTTGTACAATACACCTGCTGCTGCTGGGAGTGATACATCGACACAGAAGGGAAGAAAGATGACTAAGCATAATTTTACGCAGTTGTCTTGGAAGCAAGTGTTTGCAAGTAGAAACAAGTATGACAGTCAGCATCCTGTATGAAGAATACCGTTATTGTCGCCAGTTACCAACAGAATGTGTAGATTCCAGTGGGGATGAATTAATGTTGTGTGATAATGCTGATCATGACATCGGTGGGGAGGAAGATGATAATGGAAATGACATGGTCATCAACATGGAGGAAGCTAACCACTGTTAGTCAAATGACCATTAGTAATTTGTAAAAAAAAAAATTAAACTGCTATCTATTCTGTTAAGTTCATCGACCAACAACCAAAATGTTCTCTTTTGTGGGGATCCAAATAAATGAAGCACTTCATCCACAAAAGTGGCAGCCTCTGTCGCTGAAGTGATTGGTTTGTTAAACTATGTACATGTGCTTTTTAACATATTGGTGGGTGGGCCCAAGGACAATGCCATCTTGCACTATTTTACATTTTGGCCTTGGTCTCTGAGCTTGTGTAACAGTCGACAATTCAGGTGTCAACAGTATTATTAAGTCGCCAATTCACATAGTAGACAGTATGATTAGGTAGACAATTCAAATGTTGACAGTATTATTATAGTGTTAGGGATATAGTCATGGACAGGGATAACAACAGGGTTAAGAACAGGGTTAGGTGTAGGGACAGGTGTACAGGTGTAGGGACAGTGATAGGGACAGCGATAGTGACAAGTCTAGGGATAGGGATAGGGACAAGGATATGGAAAGGGATAGGGACAGGTCTAGAGACAGAGTTAGGGATAGGGTTAGGGATAGAGACAGGGATAGAGTTAGGCATAATACTGTCTACATTTGAAATGTCAGCCTAATAAATACTGTCTACATTTCAATTGTTGACCTAAAACATACTGTTGATGTCATTATATTGTCTACTTTATAACCCTATCAATTCAGCTACCCACCAATCATATTATGTCAATCCTGTAGCTGTCGAACACCTGGGTGTTGTCTCATCTGTTAAATAATGTCTACTGATGCTGATGCTGTCCGTATAATGAGCTCTGATACTGCCACAGCTGTCCCCTCTCCAATGTTTGCTGCTGACACTCTCCAATATATTTTCTGCTGACACTCTCCAATGTATTTGCTGCTGTGCTGACCCTCTCCAATATATTTGTTGCTGACCCTCTCTAATGTGTCACACTCCAGTTGAATGACCAACAACCAAAATGTTGACTTTTGTTGGGGCCCAAACAAATTAAGCACTTAAGCCACAAAAGAGTCAATGCCTGTCGCTGGAGTGCATTGTTTGTTAACCTATGTGCATGTCCTTTTCAACAAATGGGTGGTTGGGTGGGACAAATTGGCCCCAAGGACAATGCTATCGTACATGATTTTGGCTATTCCACTTTTCCCCAAGAATCTTCTGAAGCCTTCATTGTAGTACATTCTAGCACTAAAATTCCTGTTTTGGGGGGGATTTTTTTTTAACTCATTGCAATGCCTGTTTCAGCAGGTTACTTGTGCTGCCAACTGCCAATTGTCAACTGACTGCTGGTTGGTTGACCAATATGCCAAATTCTGTCTCTTAATTTTTCAGAATGTGGACTTTCAAATTCAATTGCATTGTCAAGACAGATGTTTGTCAACCAAATCTGCATCAATGTGAGTTATACATACTTTGGGAAGGCCAATTATTGCCCAATCTGAACTGTCTGGTTTACATACTTTTTACACTTCACTAATATAACATATTTTACACTTCCCTAATATAACATATATGTATCATTTATACAGTTAATATTTACATACATTCCATATTGATACATGAAATAATTTATACATGACATAGTTATATACTTGCAAATATATATGAGTGAATAGTCCCCCTGTTTACTTCACAAGGACAGTATTACTGCACTTACTAATTTTTATTCAGCCAGATCTATCTTACTCATACCATAAAATGCACTTATAGTAAAACAAGGTGTTTGAAACCTCTACTCTTGGCTCCCAATGTATACTCTACCCAACGATAAGTGCACAGTAAATAAACAGATTAAGGTGCAGGCCTTTGTTTATTTAGTTTTATCAGTGTCTAATGTATTAATCGTACTACTGTCCATCCAATGAAACCTGTCTGTTTCTGTAGCATAAGTGTCTATGATGGAAGCTCTGTTACATTCCAAATTAACTGTATACCTAGGCTTTGAAGTTTTTTTATTGTGGGTGCACTCCACCTTCATCGATCATTATCTAAATTTATTTATAAAGTGCCATCAAATTACGTTGCACATTACAATAGGGTATCAATCTACTTCTCTAAATTTCTACTAAATCTCTACTAGTGTGCATAATCTTTTTTTTTTATATATTATGGGGCAATCCAACTTCATCTATTTGGTTTTATCAATGTCTAACTATATTAATTCTACCACTGTCCATCCAATGAACGCTGCCTGTTTTTGGGGCATAAGTGTCTATGCTGGAAGCTCTGTTACGTTCTTTCTTGATTATGAAGTAGACCAGAGAGTAGAAAGGTAAAAGTAATCCCCTTGTTCATTCTTGGCTTCTCTGTGAAGCAATTACACAACTGAGAAAATACAGTGCTTCTTTTGTCATCGCTAATTTGATGTAAGCTTCCACAGCTTCAGTCTTTAAAACTGTAGTGAGTGAGACCAAACTTTGAGTGACTTCTAAAACATTGCTCTCTCTGATTATGACTTCATCTACATCACACTCCTGTAAGATTTGGATGCATTTTATTTGGGACTGGAATTGCTGTTTGCAGTCCTGGATCATCTGTTTCTACAGATCAGGTTTTGCGGTAAGAGCTTGGTCTATGATGTTGTCAGTGAAGAATACATCCTGTGAGAATTTAAGCTCTCATTCCACAAGTCACCTTGTTATTCGATAAATGTAGTTTCTTCACTAGGGAAGCAATACACTTCATACAACTTTGATAAAGCAAAGCTGTTTTTTTGGAGCCATGCATTCCTTTGTCAGAGTTATTTTTCTTGGCCACTATAATTTGTTTCTTTCCATGTAAACCATAATTTTAGCAGCATCAAAGAGTAGGTGCTCAATGCCAAAGAGTGACAGTTGCATAGTCTCAGAGGTCTTAATTAAATAAATTTTTGTCTAGTTGATTTTTGAAAGACATAATGCATATTCCTTTTCCTTCTCACCTCAGAAGATTAAGGAAGGTACTTATGATCTTTACAGTGCTTTTGTGCATGGCTGCCAGATCATCTATTGTGTCGTCTAGTCTAGGGAGTGTATCTTTAAACTGCCATGTATTTGTACCATATATTTGTGCCACTGCTCTGTCACTAATTTTAGCCAGCAAGTTCACTGCAGTCAAAATTGGTGAAAATTGGGACAGTTGTGAAGGGATCATTACAAAATAGACTGAAAACAACTGGAAAGGAATGTTAATAGATAATAATATTGGAGTAAAAACAGCTCAGAATTACATCATTTTACCTATTTTTCACAATTTTGAATGAAATCCAGATCCAAAACCAAAACCAACATTTTTTTGCATTGTTTTTTGCAAAACCGGTAGCAAACACAAACGCTGTTAAGAACCGACACCGTTTTCTAAACCGAAACACGAAGGTCAGCGTACATCTCTAAGTTAAATATCAAGTTACATCCATCCCGCAATCAGATCTCCTCCCATATGGTTATAAGTATAATTTAATCATCTCATAGTTCATACAAGTTAACCCGTGCATGATACTCATGCATTCTAGTCAAATCAAGCTACTTAAGGTGTTAAAAAGGTTCTTGTCATGCATTTGGGCCATAGCCCAGGCCTCCTCAGGGGAAGAGCGTTACTTCCCGACGTAAGCGCCCTTTTTTAACGTGGTTTTGTCCACATGTCACCACCTCATCATTCTTCTCCATCACCTCATCCTTCATTTTCATCGCCACATCTATCCAGATGTCTATCCAGACACAGGGATCTCTCTCAGCGGTCCTGAGTATCACACTCCTCTCACTCTGTCACCCCTGGCAACCACCAACCACTCCCCACTGTCACCCCCAGCAACCACCAACCACTCCCAACTGTCACTTCTCCTTCAAGAAATATATATATATTTTTTTTAAGTCTTTATAAACACTTTTAACAATTAACAAAGTAAATTAACAAATTAAAAACATCTTAGTATACCAAATTTCAGCCCTTTCTGAATTTTTTTCCCCACACACACTAAGAATTTAGTAGGTCAGTGTATAACTCCGCCCAGCAGGTGGCGCTGCAGCTTGGTTTTATTTTTTCCACACACACAGACAGACTAACACATGCCACTAAGCATTTATATTATAGATAATACCATCATTTTAAACCATATAGCTGTCCCCCAAATTTGTGTATTATAAAACTGAGAATCAATCCATCTGTCAAAAATGTTTATTGTGTAAGCTACAGAGAATTGTTTTCTATTAAAGTATACCTCCAATATTGAACAAATGTTCAGATTTATTTTTTTTAAATCCATCGTCATCACCATTTATTTATACAGCGCCACCAATTCCACAGCGCTGTACAGAGAATTTTTGTCACTCACACCAGTCCCTGCCCCATTGGAGCTTACAGTCTAAATTCCCTTACACAAACATACTAGTGTTAGTCTTGTCAGCAGCCAATTAATCTACATATTTGTTTTTGGAGTGTGGGAGGAAACCGGAGCACCCAAAGCAAACACACACAAGCACGGGGAGAACATGCAAACTCCTGAGTTTGATCCATTTCAAGCATGTCCTCATAACATTTTATGCAATACACATGTGAACCGTTTTACATCATGGAGGTGCCCCGTCTTTGTTTTATTTTAGGAATGTTTTTTCCCATGGAGATTGGGTGTTTCAATAGTAAACTGCATACATTACCTCTGTTTTGGTGTAATAAAGAAGTGCAATGAAAAATTACTCCTGAAGATTCGGACCTTTAAGAATCGGCTAAAGATTATGGACATTTAATATTACCACAGATATGCCTT